>NC_068983.1:5353294-5358533 GCF_001194135.2 Octopus bimaculoides | reverse complement strand
AGCATCCTGAGATCATTCTTCAGTACTTCATCACATCTCCCTAAGTCTCCCACTTCCACATGTTCCATCCACTTTGAGAGATTGACACTTCTTTATGGGGCAGTCGGCATCTGTCTGCATCACATGACCAAACCAGTGCCATCTCCTCTCTTGCACACAGCAACCAATTCCTCTTATGCCTAGCTTCTCTGTCAATATACTAGCACTCTGTCAAATATGTACACTTACATTACACATCCAGCAAAGAATACTAGCCTCATTCCTTTCTAACTTTTGCATGTCCTCTGCATTCAGGGCCCATGTATCACTACCATGTAGAATTTCTCTCCATTGTATGCATCATACAATCTTCCTTTCACTTGGAGAGAGAAACCTTTCATGGCCAACAGAAGTAACAGGTCTCTGAACTTCCTCCAACCTATTCTTATTCTAGCTATCACACTCTCCGTGCATCCTCCCCCACAACTAATTTGGTCCCCTAGGCAGCAGAAATTATCTGCTACCTCTAATGAGCCACCAGGGCATTTGATGGAATCAATTTCCTGAGTTTCTAAGCTTTTTAAGGATCCTATGCGTCTTCCACATACAACTGCTACCTTCCAGGTAACCTTCCAATTAACCCAGTGCTCATCTTATGTGTTCATAGCTGGCACTGGGTACCCCACATGGAGTTCCTGCCTACACCTTTACTACAAATTAAATAGGGTCACCTACCTGAGGGGTGCAAGGTCCTGGCATTTTCTGGCTTATTAGGACCTTAATCTTTGCTAAGTTAACCTTAAGGCCTTTAGATCCTCGGTTTTGCTTCCACACCTGGAGATTTTTCATCTAGCCCTGAGTGGATATGAGGGGGCTTCTTCTAGTTTCTGTCTACCAAATCCACTCACTCGCCCAAGGTGCAACATAGTGGGACTGAACCAGGAACTATGTGGTTGGGAAGCAAACTTCTTACCACACAGCCTTACCTGCGCCTATATACATACATACATACATACATACATACATACATACATACACATATATATATATATATATATATATATATATATATGTTTAAGCATGTGTGTATTTTATTACTTGCTTTATACTGTAATTAACATAAAAAAATAATGTATGACTGCTATGGACTCTAACGACACGAGCAATTAATTAATGCAAGAGACAAGCACAGCAACAACACAGAGATGGAGTAATGAAGCTACTTACAATGGACATGCGTCATGTAAGGGATGCTGTAGTAGAAAAATGGTGTGGATGGTGCTGCAGCCGCCACTTGGGACAAATAATTTGTTAAGATCTCTGAAATGGAGACGAGAAGAGGACCAAGATTATTCAGACTTTAATGACATGCATGTGTGTGTGTGTGTGTGTGGATAGAATATATATCAGAAATATCACTGCTGTTGGCATCATTATCATCACCATCATCATTGTCATCATCATCATCATCATCATTGTCATCATCACCATGATCATCATCATTGTCATCATCACCATGATCATCATTGTTGTAATCATTATTTACCATCATCATTATCATCACCATTATCAGCACAATCATCATTGTCTCCAGCTGGCTATACGACACGATCTCTGCCCTTATATTTTCGAACCAGGGAATCTAGTACCCCGCACTCAGCTCAAAACGATTTCTGGGTTATTTCCCCTCTAGCCGAACAATTATTCTGTGCTGATGAACGAAAATAACCCAGAAATCGCAATATACAGATATTGTTTTAAGCTGAGTGGGGGTACTAGATTCCCTTGTTCGAAAATATAAGGACACAGATCGTGTCATATAGCCAGTTGGAGACGATGTCTCCTGGGGCTAAATTACAGCAACATTCGTCCTAGACCAGGACTGCCATGTTATGTTAGCAAACAATCTTTACTACAAAGTACTGTTCCTGAATATCTCTTGTGAGATTTAAAAATAGTAATTTTTTAATTTATAAATCAGTGACTAGTTGTCACTTTGAAAACTATACATTTCAAATGGGAATTTGGCAGCACACCTCTAACCGAACAATTATTCTGTGCTGATGAAGAGAAATATCCCAGAAATTGAGATACACAGATATTGTTTTGAGCTGAGTAGGGGTACTAGATTCCCTTGTTTGAAAATATAAGGACACAGATCATGTCGTAAAACCAGATGGAGACGATGTCTCATGGGGCTAAATTACAGCAACATTCGTCCTAAACCAGGACTGCCATGTTATGTTGGCAAACAACCTTTACTCCAAAAAAAAAAAAACATATTCGTGCAGATGAACTGACCTTCATTTTTTGGTTTATAAAATGTTGGACACATACACGCAATGGCATCGGCACCAATGGCTTCTGCATGTTTGGCCTGGAATCAAAGAGAAAACTTGATATAACAACGATATCTTCATACAATAACAAACTCTGTTTATTTCATGGCAGACATTTTTGTAAAAGAAATAGCAGCTAAATCACTTTTACTTAATACTTTACTACTTTTAAAAAAAAAGGATGGACACATCAGATGAAGTAGTCCAAAATACTATGTATTTGAAAGTTTTGACAGGGTGGTCATGGCTAGAACTGGTTTCAGAATAGATCTACAAAATCAGAGTTGATACGAGGAGTTGAACAACAACAACAGCCACAGACAACAATAACTTCCATTCTTTTGGCAGACATTCTGGGTTTCTTTAATCAGACATTGGAACCATATTTGAGGTTTTTGCTTTTTTGGTCAAATTTCAATTCCTATTTAAAGATAAGAGAATAAAAGACAGACTGTGGGAGTAACTTAACTGGTTACACTTACCAATTCTATGGAACTTCTCAAATTGGCAGCACCAACGTGAAGGATTACTTTCTTTATTCTGTTAATATGGAAAAGATAAAATGTACTACAAACGTACATGTATGGAACTACACACACATGCTCACATGCATACAAATGTGCACACATACAAACACGCATACATACATACATACATGCATACATACATGCACACATACATGCACACATACATGCACACATACATGCACACATACATGCACACATACATACATACATACATATAAACACATTTTTTTTTTTTTTTTTTTTTTTTTTGAGAGCCCTCCCTACTGCTCGACAGGTTTTGCTTTTAGTCTAGCTGGGTTCCTAGTAATCCTCCTCACCAGTCAAGCCTAGTATAGGTTCAATGACTATTTGGCCCTCAGAAGTTCTGGGTTCGTGTCTGGCATGCTCAAAGACCACTGTGAGTGTGGCACCCATCAGCTTTTGTTAAAGCATGTCTCTAGGAGAAGGTCACTCGAATATAAAACCAAATATGCAGCGAATGGCATTGAACATCTTGGGGATCTTTTGTTTTCGTTCGAGATCATGGTGATCCCACATTCCAGAACCTACAACCCATTGTTGTCTCTGGATTATATTAACAGGATTGAGAGGGTCTGTGAGGTGTTGTGCGTTATTGAACCTGAAATTTTAGGTTGAGCAATTGCTGTCGAGGTAACTATCCAGTGCCATGTAGGATGACACTGTGGTGAGCATGGAAGCCAGGGACACGAACCTGGGTGAAGCTGACTGTTGGTGCAATAGCCTCAGGCACAAGCAATGCTGGAATTTTGTATGGGCAATGGTTAGATGGTTAGTGATGGTCTTCCTTGGTCACAAGTGGACAGCCATCATATATATATATATATATACACACACACGACGGTGTGCTGAAAGTTCCTGGCTTTAAGGGTAACACAAAAGGCCCGGCTGGAGGCCCAACCATCCGAGTTCGTTTTACAGGGCTTAGAAAGAACTAAAGGGCTGCTGCAATAAGTGTGTGAATCTGAGATGAGAACATG
This sequence comes from Octopus bimaculoides, assembly GCF_001194135.2. Taxonomy (NCBI): domain Eukaryota; kingdom Metazoa; phylum Mollusca; class Cephalopoda; order Octopoda; family Octopodidae; genus Octopus; species Octopus bimaculoides. The sequence goes on along the minus strand of NC_068983.1, from coordinate 5,354,690 downwards.
TTCAATAAAATCATAATTAATTGATCCTTCCGTTTTTTCTTTTATCCAAAGCCAGAAACTTTTCAGCACGGCGAATTCTTTTTCGTTTTATTTTTAGGAAAAATAAAATGAAAAACTAACAAAAAACATGAAATCAACAAAAATTAAATTCTTTGAAATTCCCAACTTAATGCTGAAATTATTTAAAATAAAATAGTTTAAGGGAGATAACTTTAACGCATACTTTATAATTCTGTTACGTAAGTTACTTCCCTTTATATTTATGTCTGAGAAGATTATTTACTGACGAGATATCAAAATCACCGAAGAAGATCCAAATAATGAGTGAAAGAGAAGAAAACATATTTGTTGATGGAAATTGTTTGAGGATCGAACAAAATTCTTTACTGCATTCAGCTACATTCCTTTGTGTTTCCAGTTCAAATTCAGCAGGAGTAGAATCGATGTTATCCCCTTATATTCTTTCCCTAAAATGTATGGCTTTGTGGTTAAGAAACTCGGTTTGCAGCAGATTAACACATGGTTTCGGGTTCGGTCCCTACTGCGAGACATTTTGGTCAAGTGTCTTCTACTATAAGCCCGGACGCAAAATTTTTTCCCACGAGAGTACAGGACCCCAGCAATAAACTCTTGCATACATCAAATCAGGGCTCACCTTCACCTTGTTGTCAAGTTAACAAACACACTCTACCGAGAAAACTCAAGACGAAGAATAGTGTTGTAAGTCGACCGATCGCCGAATTATACCTGATTATAGAAGGAGACAAGAATTAAATAGATTTGCATCTCTACCTATTATCGGATTTTCGTTAGGGCCCCGTATAATAAAGATGTGGATGGGAAAAATGTGGGTGGAGGGTGATGTGCTAGCAACCCTCTCCCCTTACTGTTTTACAAAGTAAACAACAACACAAATAACTACGCAGAGGCAGCCATGGTTGAAACAAGAACCACAAGCATTCTTAAAAGAGAAAAGAAGCATGGTCCTTCCTTACCCAAGTGACCTTCTCTTATCGCCCATCACTTGTTATGCGTTCATAAATTAGTTTGATAGTTGAGCTCTGATTGGTTGTATGCAAATGAGTTCATAACTGGGGTCCGCAACTCACGTGGGAAAATTTTTTTCGTATCCGGGAATCGAAACCACAATCTTACGATCCTTACCCAAGTGATCTTATCTTATCGCCCATCACTTGTTATGTGCTCATGAATTAGTTTGACAGTTGAGCTCTGATTGGCTGTATGCAAATGAGTTCATAACTGCGGTCCTGAACTCTTGTGGGGGAAAATTTCTCTTCCCGGACTGACCAATGCCTTGTGAGTGAATTTGATAGACGGAAACTGCGTGAAAGCCTGACGCACGCACGCATATTTTGTGCGCGCGCGCGTGTGATAC
>NC_068983.1:5349597-5352436 GCF_001194135.2 Octopus bimaculoides | reverse complement strand
TAAAAACATTTTCCGAATTGTTCTTTTTAAATCACGGTTTAAAATACGGACTGTCCGAACTTTTTGGCTTAAATCCCAGCAATAAAACCATTAAATGTGTTTATGGAGAGAAAGATATTGAAAAACATCAATACGTCAGACTGACAAACAAACGAGGAAGGGATAAGGTGGTCGTGAGAGGTGCTAAGAACAACAGCTAAATACCCCTTAAATCACGCACCAAAACTTTCTTTTATCAGTTTTTACATAATCGCATGAATTCCCGTGTGTAGAACAAATTCGCAAAAATTTTCTCCAAAAAATAAAAAAGTTATGAGGTGTTGTATGGTGTGCGTAAAGCAAAATTCCGCCAAAAAAAACCCGATAGAATAAGGGTCAGACTTCGAAAGAAAAAAAAATGTTAGTCTTGGGGTCGATTTGTTTGACTAAAACACTTGAAAGCCGTGTATTGACTAAAGCAAAAATAAAAGATAAATTAACCGAATACGAAATCTGTAGGAAGGGGAGACAACTTCTGCATGTCTTTTACGCGTAAACGTCACGTCTGGTTCTTTTAGTATAATAATGTAGTTGTTTGTATTAATAGTTTACCCTAGGTTTGCTCTAATCAAGCAGTTGTATGATTAAAGATATTCCAACCATCACCGTCGCATTTTATTTCGAGCAAAGATCACATCATCGAATTTATCCTTCCTTTTTATAGGCGAAGAGGATGTAGCTTGGCTGCTGTTTCTAGCGAGGAGAACAGCCTGAAAGAGGCTTTCATCTGTAGATTGTTAAGATATTCGTAATTCTTACGATAGAATATAGCTTATCTTGGTCATCAAGTAAAAGAATTAAACAACATAAGCGTACGCTTCTGTGTGTGTGTGTGTGTGTGTGTGTGTGCGCGCGTGCATGCGCTCATCTGTGTATGTGTTGTGTATGTGCGCGCGTACATATATATATATGTACGTATATGTATTATATATATGTATATGTGTGTACTTAAATAGCTACCTAGATACATACATGCACTCACAAGGCTCTGGTTGGCCCTGAGTTATATAGTGGACAACACTTACTCAAGGTGCCTGTCCATGCCTATCACGTTTGTGTGTGTGTGTGTTTGTGCGTGTGCGTGATTGTATGTGTGTGTGTTTGTGTTTGTATATGTGCATGTTTGTGTGTGAGTAATTGTGTATATGTTTGTGTGTGTGTGTTTCCCTTTATCTCTTATGTGTTTCTGTTGTTAGACGACTGCAGCCCTGCAACAAAAGGGGTTTTATCTGAATGAATCGATCCCAGTATTTATTTTTGGAGCCTCATATTTATTCTATCATACTTATTCTTGCTGAACAGGGAAGTCACCGAGATGCAAACAAACCAAGTAACAGTAGGAGACAACACTGGCACAAAAGCACCCACCTACCCACAGTTATACGCATGACAGGCTTCTTTCTGTTTCCATCTATCAAACGCATTCACAAAGCTTTGGTGTGGCTGAGCAGCAAACTTCTAAACAAACAGTCATACAGTTTTATATTTCAGAGATGAGGAATTATTTACATTATTTACATTTTTTACATTTGATGTATATTTGTCCTCATCTTGTTTGTTGTTAACACAACATTTCGGCTGATATACCCTCCAGCTTTCATCAGGTGTCTTGGGGAAATTTCAAACCTGGGTTCTCATTCTTAAGGTATTTTTCAATGTTATCATTATTATTATTCAGGTCACTGCCTGGAATCGAACTTGGAATTTTGGGGTTAATAGCCTGTGTTCTTAACCACTACGTTATATGCTCTTAACCACTATGCCACAGGCATAAGGCATAGTGGTTAAGAGCGCGGGCTACTAACCCCAAGATTCCAAGTTTGATTCCAGGCAGTGACCTGAATAATAATAATAATAATAATAATAATAATAATAATAATAACCACAACATCAAAAAAATACCTTAGGAATGAGAACCCAGGTTTGAAATTCCCCCAAGACACTTGATGAAGGCTGGAGAGTATATCACCCGAAACGTTGTGTTAGCAACAAACAAAATGAGGGCAAATATCTGTCAATTGTAAATAATGCAAAAAATGTAGACAGCCATACAGACGTACACATGCCAACCATTTTACAAAGTGTCGAGTAAAGCATTAAGAATGTAGAATGAACTTTCAAATACAAAAGATAAACAGAACAACTGAGACGCTGTTGGCTAATTTGGGAAATTATTTCATTGAGTATTATGAAACAAATGCAAAATTTAAACAGAACAAATTCCAGGTCATGTCAAATGATTTTAGAAGTATAAATTGGAACAAATTCAACAACTTCAAATGTTTAAGTGTTTCTCACAAAAAGGAAGTATACATACATACATACATATATATGTGTGTGTGTGTGTATATGTATGTATATTCTTTTATTCTTTTACTTGTTTCAGTAATTTGATTGCAGCCATGCTGGAGCACTGCCTTTAGTCGAACAAATCGACCCCCAGGACTTATTCTTTGTAAGCCTAGTACTTATTCTATTGGTCTCTTTTGCCAAACCGCTAGGTTACGGGGGACGGACGCACACCAACATCAGTTGTCAAGCGATGTTGGGGGGGACAAACACAGACGCACAAGCATACACACACACACACACACAAACAACAGCTTCTTTTCAGTTTCTGTCTACCAAATCCATTCACAAGGCTTTGGTCGACCTGAGGCTAGAGTAGAAGGCACTTGCCCAAGGTACCATGCAGATTAATCACCGGTTTCGTTGTTACCACTTACGTAATTAATATTAAATTTTCCACCCTTATTATTTAAATTTATAAATATATATATATATGTATATATATATATAT
>NC_068983.1:5345966-5348845 GCF_001194135.2 Octopus bimaculoides | reverse complement strand
GTGTGTCTTCGTGCTGACCTAAGAGACCAGATACTTAATGGATCAAGCTACGATCAAAGTCTGTTGTTGATGCTGTTGCTATTGTCGTTGTAATTATTATTAATATTAGTAGTAGTAGTAGTAGTAGTAGTAGTAGTAGTAGTAGTAGTAGTAGTAGTAGTATTCTCATTATTATTATGTTTGAAGAGTAAAATCAGGAAATGCTGTTATTAATGGATAAGTGAAGGATGTAAAAGATTTATTTATGACTATCAAGATAGAACCATAAACACAATCACGATTTGGTGTCTAGCAACTAATTCGGTAGAAGTTCGCAAGATTATCCACCATCTTTCCAACAACACCTTTCGCCACCTTATTTTGAATTTAATATCTCCACCAACTATGGACTTGTTCCCTCCTCCTCCGCCTCCTTATCATTACCATCACCATCATCATCATCATCATTGTATAATGTCCATTTTTCCATGCTTGTATGTGTTGGACAAAGTATATTGTGGCAGATTTTCTATGGCTGGATACCTTTCCTGTTGCTAACCCTTGCCTGTCTCCAAACAAGGTAATATTTCCCTGGGACCAGATGTATTCTCACAGAATACTGGAAGTGAACAACACTGCTTGTATAACAGTGACACTCATTTACAACTATCACATGATGTCAAGACAAGGAGACACAAAACCACACACACACACACACACACACACACACACACACACGCACACACACAAAACAGACCATGGACTTCTTTCAATTTTTGCCCTCTAAATCCGCTCACAAAGCATTGCTCAGCTTGGAGCTAAAGTAGAAGACACTTGCCCAAGGTGCCACACAGTGGTACTGAACCTGAAACCATGTGGTTGGGAAGCAAATCTCTTAACCACACAGCCACGTCTGCAGTTGACAGCTACAACTGCAACACACAGTCATGCACTGCGCCCATGAATTCTGGAACATTTCTTTCACTTTCAGAATTGCCAAAGCATAGAATAAATAACCCACATCAGTCATTAATTGTCTGAACATTGCATCCTTCAAAAATAAACCCTCTGCTTTTTGAAAGTACACCACCAAATCTTCTCCTGACATTCCTAGTGTACCCTTTTCTCTTCATGGCTCTTTTAACCTTTTTGTTATCAAACCTGCTGGAATCACTTCTGGCTCTGGCTCTGTGGTACAAATGTCTTGTTTTTATTAAGTTTTGGATTAAAATCTTCCACCAAACCTTAATCACAATTTATGCTCCTAACACTAGCTTAATGATAACTAAGTTATTTTACTAAATTCTTTGTTATATTTAAAATTAATTAAAAGAAACACAAAGCATCTCAAAATAAATATGGTAATGAAAGAGTTAAAATATATAATAGGGAAACAATTCTTAACCCTTTCGATACCAACCTGGCTGAAACCACCTCCAGCTCTGTAGTACAAATGTCTTGTTTTCATATGTTCTGAATTAAAATCTTCCACCAAACTTTAGTCAGAATTTATGTTCCTAACACTAGCTTAATGATAACCAAGTTATTTTACTAAATTCTTTGTTATATTTAAAATTAATTGAAAGAAACACAGAGCATCTCAACAGAAATATAGTAAAGAAAGGGTTAATGTCCACTTTTCTATTGTTTTTGTTTTTTATTCTGGGTGCTGTGCAGGTCCTTCTACTTTTCCTTCTTTACTTGACTTATCTGCTCCCTGTCCCCTCTTTTACCCTTTTCTGTTTGCCTTGGGTATGTGCTGTGGTTTGCCGTGATGCTCTTATGGTTACTGTATTGAAAGTGTTTTGCGTAGGATGTGTGCAGTGCCCCGTAGTGCAATTTTCTGTATGTTATATATATTTGTAAGTCCTGGTGTTTTTGTTATGTATTTGTCTGAATATTTTTTTTTATTATACCTAAGGCACCTACTATGATAGGAATTGTTTCTGCTTTTAGATTCCACATTCGAGTTACCTCTATTTCCAGGTCTTTGTACTTTGATAGTTTTATTATTATTACTATTATTACTATTATTATTATTATTGATATTATTATTGTAATATAACCTTATAATGAGGCTGTAAGATTTGAAATTATTTAATGTGTGTGGTTTTACCAACAGGGGAATAGTGGGAGGCTGGTTAATTTTTAATGACGTTCAATTATTGATGATCTTCGATGATTAATTAACCAAGTCTTTTGTAATGATGATAATGACCAAAGTTGAAGTGTGGTTAGCAATTAAGTACAACTGCCATGGATGGTCACAGGAATGGTCAAATGGGTAAGGAGCTTGGTTCTCATTCATAATGTTTTGGGTTTGGTCTCAGAACATGGCAGCATCTTATGGAAAGGACTATTACCAGAGGTCAGGGTTGACCTCAAATATAGAGGGTGAAATTTGATAGATGGAAGCTATATGGAAACCCTTCTGAGACCGATACCCACAGAATGACTCTCACAGATGGCTCCCACAGAATGCTTCCTAAGAATGGCTCCCACAGAACAACTCCCACAGAACAACTCCCACAGAACAACTCCCACAGAACAACTCCCACAGATGGCTCCCACAGAATGTTCCCAAGAATGGCTCCCACAAAATGACTCCCACAGAACAACTCCCACAGAATGACTCTCACAGATGGCTCCCACAGAAGGTTCCCAAGAATGGCTCCCACAGATGGCTCCCACAGAATGTTCCCAAAAATGGCTCCCACAAAATGACTCCCAAAGAACAACATCCACAGAATAATTCCCACAAAACAACTCTCACAGATTGAATAGTTTCTACAAAACAAGTGAATGTCCCCTAAACAATATACACACCCTTACCAATATAGCACCTCTGCAGCCTAATCCCAGACTCCCTCCCCCCTCCCCAACTTCCTACCCACAAAGAA
>NC_068983.1:5344676-5345891 GCF_001194135.2 Octopus bimaculoides | reverse complement strand
GTGTAATCACTTACTTTCCCCTGGCAGCATTAATCCAGCCGACAGCAGCAAGTTTCCGCTCATCGATTGTGAGTGCCATGCCTTCTCCAGTCGTTCCATTAACTGCAACATTTAGAAAAAAAAGATGGGGTGAGAAAGAGCTGCAAATATAAACATCTACTGTATTGATGAATTAGATGAAGGACCCTCTATGACGAGCTAGAAATGACGAGCTAGAAATGACAGCCTATTCTGCCTCAAATGACACTGCATCATCTTAAGAAATGAAGGACACTTTGAACACTGAAGTCTTGCATATACAAGAAGATGTGGTGGTCATGGCTGGAATACTTTTGATCATAGATACACTTTGTCAGGAGTACCTTAGGGTTAACAATTACTGAATTGATGACAAATTATCTTCGTCAATGACATATAAGAATTAAATAAATAGAATAAAATATAAATTTATCATCATCATCATCACCATGATCATCATCGTTGTTGTCGCTGCTATTGTCATCATCATCATCATCATCATCATCATCATCATCTAGCATCCATGTTCCACACTGGCATGGATACAAGTGGACCTGAAGGGCAGACTTGTTTTCTCAGAGGAGATGCTGGTAACATCACTCTGACCAGATATGTTCCGACAAAAACAACCGTTGTGGTCAAACTTCCACAGTGCCCTGGCAGGACATACTTGATATTTCCCGCCAGGAACAGAAAGCCAAATATCAGGGCTTAGACAGTGGGGCTCTTGGCAAGGGATGGCATGCAGCCTCATTCTCTATCAAAGTCATCTGTTGTGGATTTCATGCTAGATCAATGCATTGTTTTCCTGCAGAAGATAGGTCTGGAAGCCCCTGTGTCTTCGACTAGAGGCCTCGGCAGGAGCTGCTCGATCTGCGTACTTCATATCCAGCTGCTCTTTGTGAGCGGCAACCCTGCGCTCATTGGCGGCGACAGGATGCTTATGGCGTTTGTGCTGTGATCGACCTACAGCCGTCAAAAAAAGCCATCAAGAAAATAGACATGGCAGCTGAAACGAGTTCAAGTAATGCCATTTTGTTTTGGACAGGTATAATTACCAACGCAGGAACATGTATCATACATCAAAATGAAGCTGGTCCTCTGTGGATCACATCCCTACTTCTCAACATAGTCACCGCTTCTCTCAATGTGTATATATACATGTCTGGGCCAATGTAGGTATATGTGAGAATGTGG
>NC_068983.1:5342491-5344656 GCF_001194135.2 Octopus bimaculoides | reverse complement strand
TGTGTGTGTGTGTGTGTGTGTGTGTATTTAAAAGGGAAGATGACTTACCAAAGATATTGTCGACCTGACTCCGGACCAGGAAATCTATATAGATATCAAAGCTGGAAAAGTCAATATCACTGCAAAAAAAAAAAAAGAAGAAAAGGTATTTAATTATTTTACAAAATAACAGTTTAATGTTTTACACAACAAGTGTAGCTGTGTGGTTAAGAAGTTGTTTCTTAGCTTTCTCTTGCAGTCTGTCCCTGTCTCTCTCCAATTCTCTCTCTCTGGAAGAGAGAAGCTGTAGGAGAGGACGATCAGTGCTAGGTTTTTAAAAAAAATGCCCAAGATCCTGTTTGGCCATAGACATAGTGGAGTACAAGTGACAGGATGATAAACACAAGACCACTGGTCAATAAACTAATACAAATGTATAGTAATTCTACATTTTATAACAACCAAATGCACTAGCGTAGCTGGAGTGTGTGCCACCCAGGGCGGCCCTTCCATTTGCCACCCCCAGACCCCACAAAAACACATACTGCCAACAGCAATAGCCTACAACATGATGGAAAGTGCTGCCCGGGGTGGACCCCCTCCCTCACCCCCCACGCCAGCTACACTAGTGATCAAACGTACCTACACATAGTTCCTATTTACAGCTGAGAAAACTGAGTCAGCAAGAAATAACAGTTTTGTCCATGGAGACAGTGAAGTGCTGGTGAAAGGCTAATGACCCATCAGTACACTTACAGCTTGTCAATTCTTGTTACTTTAAGAGAAAATACCCCCCCCCCACTTATTACGTACTGTACTTAATCTAAATCTGTGCCATAAACCAGTCAGTGTTATTGATCCAGGCTCTATTCTAATGTGATCTTTAAACAAAGATCTTTTCACCATATCCTCGCAACAAGTTGGATTATTTCAGCAAACATTTGTAAAAGGTAACGTATCAATATTATTTGCAGCCGATCAATACATGCTCATTGTGCTTCTGTTGATAATCATCATCGTCAATGCTTTAACGTCCACCGTTTCATGCTGGCATGGGTCAGGCGAGATTTATTGAGGCAGATTTTCTCCACCCAGATTCCCTTTCTGCTGCTACCATCATTTGTCTCCAAGCACAGAGATATTTCTCTCCGTGATTTGAGATGCTTTTTACAGAAGACGGGGAATAAAGGATATGGCATGTGTGAGAGTCATGTTTGGTAACAGCTATGACATGATGCTGGGGCAAGGAGACAGTAACACACATGCACACACACACACATGCACACACATGCACACACACAGATGCATACATGCACATACACACAAACATGCACACACAGACAAATACACGCATGCACACAGTTGCACACACACAGATGCACACACACATGCACACACATATGCACACACAGAGACACATACACATGCACACACAGACACACACATGCACACACATACATAAACACAAACATACACACATGCACACACACACAGGTGCACACACGCACATGCGCCCACACATGCACACACACACATGCACACACGCACATACAAACACGCACACACATGCACACAGTCTTTTATTAACACTCAAGCTGAGAGGACCTCTCCTGACTGGCCTCAATAAACTGACCCCTAATATCATGTCCTTGGTTTCTACTGGTTTTAATAGGTTGACCAGCACGCTGAGCGTCCAGTGGCAAAAAGGCAGAAGATAGAAAAACAGTCACTGGTCACATGTGGGCAGTAGATAGAAGGGAAGGAGGGACAGAGACTGGCACAGAGAGAGAGAGAGAGAGAGAGAGAGAGAGAAAGTACTGGTCAAACTTTTTCTCCTCTCAATTCTGTTCTTTATATCCATTTGAGGATTTCTCTCAATGTTAATCCATCATTCTCGTGTTTAGCCCCAAGGCTATATTTATTTATTTCTTCATTGTCTTTGTCTCCTGTTTCAAATTACTGTTGTTTACTTTCGTATGTCCACCCTGTATTATTTTGTTTGTTTGAGCCCTAATTCTTTGCAAATCTTGCATGTGCCACCGATATACGAAGTTCCTAGACTTATTGTTAAAGGCATGAAAATAGGTTTTAGTATTTTTCGGTCAATAACTGATGAAGTATTAGGGTTCTGGTGCATGTCTTATATGTACGTTTTGTAGTATTAAATTATGTATATATATATATAT
>NC_068983.1:5341374-5342328 GCF_001194135.2 Octopus bimaculoides | reverse complement strand
ATATATATATAAGAAGAAATTGGAGTTAACAAGGAGGAGCATGGTTGAACAGTTACTTTTTAATCACTACATGACTCATTGTCTGGAGTTTTGACACCTCCATCGGGTTTGCTGTTTTACATCACTCACAAAGTAAATTTGGAGGAACAGTGGTTGTTCATTTGTGGGTAACAGGGAACCAATGAGGTGATAGACTTGCCCTTGAACTTTAAAGGTTGAGAAGACCCATTGAGCCAAGTGAAACTGCAGCTGGGGCAGATACTGGTGTCATGCAAATGGTATCCATACCGGTGGCACATAAAGACATCCACTACACTCTCAGAGTAGTTGGCATTAGGAAGGGTATCCAGCTGTAGAAAACCATTCCTTCCAACTTGCTGGCCCTGGTCAAACCGTCCAACCAATGCCAGCATAGACCAGGGACATTAAATGATGATGATGATGTACACACTTATGTTCATACATATATCATATATATATATATAAAATGTGTGCATGGTTGTATACCTACTCTAATGCAAATGAAAGTTATGTCAGTATAAGTCAATGTTCTACCTGAGCATATTTAAGATCTCACTTGGAGACAATGTGTCAAGTAGTAGTCAAAGTCCATTTCTTCTAAAAAAATATTTTCTTATAAAAGTGATTATTTTGTGGGGCATTAACCTTATCTACACACTGTGCATTTCCAATACATACGTGCATTCATACATGCATACATACATACATATATACATATATTGATAAATTGCTAACCACTACACACATTTTTCTTTCTCTCTTTGTTTCTTTCTGTGTTCCTTTCTGTGGAAGAGCATAGGCTCGAAACGTTAAAGACTTTTTCAATTGCCAAGCATTATACTAATACATCTGTTTGTTTTCTACACCACCTGTCTTCGTCTGTTTATTTTTTTTTTTTGTGAATTCTCCCTATATATATATATATATATATAT
>NC_068983.1:5336570-5340551 GCF_001194135.2 Octopus bimaculoides | reverse complement strand
TATATATATGCATATATACGACGGGCTTCTTTTCAGTTTCCATCTACCAAATCCACTGACAAGGCTTTGGTTGGCCTGAGGCTATAGTAGAAGACACTTGCCCAAGGTGTCATTCAGTGGGACTGAACCTGGAACCATGTGGTTGGTAAGCAAGCTACTTACCACACAGCCACTCCTGCACCTATATATACATTATTTAGCAGTATTTTCCCTCTTACTTCAGTCATTAGATTGTGGCCATGCTGGGGCACTGCCTTGAAGAATTTTCACTTGAATGAATTGACCCCAAAACTTATTTCTTTTTTTACTCAACCACTAAGTTATGGGGACATAAACACACCGACACTGGTTGTCAAGTAGTGGTGGAGGACAAACACACACACACACACACACACACACACACACACGTGTTCTGAGTTTAAATGATGCCAAGGTTAACTTTATCTTTCAGGTCAATGAAATAAAGTAAAGGTCAAGTGCTGGGGTCAATGTAATTGACTTATCCCCTCCCCTCAGAATTGCTGACCTTGAGCCCTGCAAGATACTGGTGTGACCCTGCTCCCCTACTTTAATGGGGGAATGTTGTGATCTCAGTCACTTAAATGCCATGGAAAACAGATAACTGATCTTATGAATCATGGCGCTCAAGAACAGTATAACCCCCACCCCCACCAATGCATTTGTGTGTGCCTCTGTGTGTGTGTGTGTGTGTGTGTGTGTGTATGTGCATGTATCTTCTTAATATCAGAGATATGACACTTAGTGTAATCAAAAATTAAGCCACAACACAAATAAAAATACTGTAAACAGTCCAGAAAATTAATGTCATCTCAGCTCAAACATTTAAACAATTTCCTGTTGTTGAGGAAACCAAAGATAAGCGAGCGTAGGATTTCGTTTTTAGTTCCTCATCCTTATTCCCTCAATTTATCAACCAAACTTTTCAAATGTCCACACTGTAAATCTGTCTTTGAAACCTTTAGGGTTGTGTTTAATTTCTATTTAATTTATGGGTTAGACAAAAAAAAAATGAATGATGAATTTTATTTGTAATTGTAGAGTGAAAGATACATGTCAGCCATTCATCATGTGATCACGTGATCAACCAGACTATTGGATGTTGTTAAACATCACTGGTCACAATGCACTTTGCATAATTTTAGTGCAGATGTGGTGTGCAAGATGCTAGCTTCATTTCTTTTAAGCCTACGCATGTCCTCAGCAGTCACAGCCCATGTTTCACTGCCATGTAGCACAGCTGTTCACACACAGGCATTATAAACCCACCTTTCACTCTGCGGTTGCCAACAGAGGTTGGAACTCTCTGAACTTTGCTCAGCCTGTTCTTATTCTTGCAGCTACACTCTCAGAGCATCCATCTCTGCTACTGACTTGATCATCTAGATAACAGAAGCTATCGACTACCTCTAGCATACACCTGGCCTTTTCTGTCCATTTTTAGTATTTATTGCACCTGTGCACCTTCTACACATGAAAACTATTTTCCCAGTTAACCTTCTTCTGATATTGCTGCACCTCTCCTGTGTCCATAGCTTGCACTTGGTACATCTTATGGGATTTCTGTCTACATCTTTCCTGCAGATCAAGCAGGGCAGTCTACCTGAGGGGATTTGTGGTTTGTCTACCTTCCTACTTACTAAGACTTTGTTTTTTGCTAGGTTAACTCTAAGGCCCTTCGATTCTAGACCTTACTTCCACACCTGAAACTTCTTGTCTAGTTCTGGTAGTGATTCAGCAATAAGAACAAGGTCATCAGCACAGAGGAGCTCCCAGGGGCATCCTGTCTTGAATTCCTCTGTTATTGCCTGGAGGACTATGATGAACAAGAGGGGGCTGAGGACTGATCACTAGTGAACCCCTACTTGTAGCCTGAATTCATCGCTATATTCATTGCCAACCCTCACCTTACTGACAGCATCCCTGTACATGGCTTGTACAGCCCTCACCAACCACTCACCTATCCCTAGTTTCTGCCTTGACAACCAGATGAGGGATTGAGAAACCTTGTCAAAGGCTTTCCCCATGTCAACAAAAGCCAAGTACAGAGGTTTTAAATATAGACGGGGACAGACACAGTAACATACTAACACACACATATATCTGATGGGCTTCCACACAGTTTCCATCTACCAAATTCACTCACAAGGCGTTGGTCAGCTTGAGGCTATAGTAGAAGACACTTAGACAAGGTGCTGTACAGTGGGACTGAACCTAAAACCATGTGGTGGCAAAATGAGCTTCTTAACTACACAGTTATGTTGGCACCCAATAAAAGTGTATGAATTAGCATCTAATTAAAGATGTAATAATCGGACATTCGTTAGCATAAATAGAGAGAGAGAGGGGAGAGAGAGAGGTGGGAGAGAGAAAGAGAGGAGAGAGATGTCTTATGTGAAAAGAAGCCACCAAAGAATCATTACTCACCCATTTGGTAAAAATGGAGTTGATGTAGAATTAATCACGCCACTAATCCAAAAACGGTTGGGATCCTGAAAGAATAAAAGAAACACAAGGTTTATTTTACAAAAATATTTTTATACATTTATTCATGAGAATAACAGAATATGGAAAACAGGAAAAAAGCTTAGTGACAGGAAGACTCTAAAGTCTTGCATTAAATAAATATCTGCCAAAAGCCATGCTAGCCAAACTGACATTAAACAAGGAATGGTAATGTATGAAGCTATCTCCATGATGGGTTATTTTGTCAACATCTATTCAATTTTAGAATGTTTCATATAAAAGTTACAAGTTTCTGAAGATTTGGTGATTAGTCTTGATTGTGAAAGACACCCATGACTCTGGTGGCGGCGGTGGTGGAAGTGGCGTTAAACTGGGCAAAAGTTTAAATCAACTACACAACAGATTAAGTCCACAGAGATTAATCTACCAATAGATTAAGTGTACTTCAGTAAGATTTGAACTTATAATGCAAAGAGCAGGAACAGATGTCACAACAAACCCTGTTCCAAGGCTCCAAGTCCACCATAAATCTACTGTCTCAGACTGAGATGAGAAAAACAGTTTTAATAGTCGACCAATATTAGCGCTGGAAGTAATGCAGGGAACTGGACAGAATTGTTAGCATGCTGGACAAAATGTTTAGTGCCATTTCATCTGTCTTAACCCTTTTGTGACCAACCCAACCGAAATCACCTCTGGCTCTGGCTCTGTAGTACAAATGTTTTGAATTAAAATCCTCCACCAAACTTTAGTCACAATTTATGTTCCAAACACTAGCTTAATGATAACTAAGTTATTTTACTAAATTCTTTGTTATATTTAAAACTAATTGAAAGAAACACAGAGCATCTCAACAGAAATATGGTAACAAAAGGATTAAAATATACAACAGAGAAACAATTCTTAACCCTTTTGATACCAACCCAGCTGTTTAACGCCCACGTTCCATGCTAGCATGGGTGAGATGGCTTGCCATGTTTACAAAGAATAAGCCCTGATTTGTTCAACTAAAGGCGGTGCTCCAGCATGGCTGCAGTCAAATGACTGAAACAAGTAAAAGAATAAAAAGAATATTGCTGGGAGAGTTGGGGGAGGGGGAGGCTAGCCCTTCCTTCTACAAGTCAGAGCCTTTCCAAATGCCAACCGAGTTTACAGTGTGGACTAGGTGCTTTTAAGTGGCACCCACACTGACAGGGTCACCAAGTACCTTGCAAGACTAAAAAAAGAAAAAGGTATTAGTGATGGTGGCAGCGGCGGTGGTGGTAGTGGTAGTGGAGGTAGAGGTGATAGTAGAAGTGAAAGTGATAGCAGTGGTGGTTGTGGTTGGGGTGACATAATATTCTTTGTGTGTCAGGAAATTGTGCTCAGTGGACCATGACAGGTGACATTGTTAGGATAAATACCAACACATTCCATCTAAGACATACATATACAGGGAGACACACGCACACATGCATACATCAACACACACACACACATCGACACATGTATACACGT
>NC_068983.1:5335724-5336299 GCF_001194135.2 Octopus bimaculoides | reverse complement strand
ATATATATATATATATATATATATATACGACGGGCTTCTTTCAGTTTCCATCAACCAAATCCACTCACAAGGCTTTGGTTGGCCCAAAGCTATAGTAGAAGACACTTGCCCAAGGTGCCGCACAGTGGGACTGAACCCAGAACCATGTGTTTGGTAAGTGAGCTACTTACCACACAGCCACTCCTGCCATATTTATTTTGTATTTTTCAGTAATTTTTTTTTATTAATTTCTATGGTTGATGCTCTTTCTAATGCCAACTTCTTCACACAAACACACACACACTCACAAATCTGACCCCTCTGTGCTTTCTTATCTCCTTTCCCTACCAATAGAGCCATGTATCGCCTCTACAACACGACACCTGTTTCTGTCCCTCTTTCATACATCATTTAACATCTGCCTTCCATGCTGGCATGGGTGGGATGGTTTGACAGGAGCTGGCCAGGCAGAAGCCTACACCAGACTTCTGTAACTATATTGGCAGTGTTTCTACAGCTGGATGCCCTTCCTAACACCAACCACCCATCAAAGTGGACTTAGTGCTTTTTACATGGCACAAGCACATGTGAGGTCG
>NC_068983.1:5333083-5333877 GCF_001194135.2 Octopus bimaculoides | reverse complement strand
CTTTTACTCTGAGTGAGAGTCCCTTTGTCGCCAGCAGGGGTAAGAGCTCTCTAAACTTTGCCCAGGCTATTCTTATTCTAGCAGCTACACTTTCAGCGCACCCACCCCCACTACTAACTTGGTCGCCCAGATAGCGGAAGCTATCGACTACCTCTAGTTTTTCACCCTGGAATGAGATAGAAGTTGTTTCCTGTTTGTTTGCAGTCTTTATTGCACCTGAACATCTGCCACAAACAAAAACTAACTTGCTAGTTAACCTGCCTTTGATGTTGCTATGCATGGTTAAAAAAGCTTGCACCCCAACTGTGGAGTCTCAAGTTCAATCCAACTGTAGAGCACCAAGGGCAAGTGTCTTCTGCTCTAGCCCCAGGTCAATCAGAGCCTTCTGAATGGATTTCACAGAAGCAAAGTGAAAGATACCTGTCAGATTTATAAATATTTATGTGGGTAGACTGGAGCCTGGTGCAGCCTCCTGGCTTCCCAGACCCCAGTCGAACCGTCCAACCCATACCAGCATGGAAAACGGATGTCAAACGATGATGATGATGATGATGATGTACCTTTTTATTCTGATATGTCACTGACCATCCCTCCAATAGTGCTGGCTGTTATTGCAGTGACTCATCCAGCAGGGAAAGTGGATGTAACACATTCACGGTACACATACACACAAACACACACACAAGCGTGCACGCACACACACACACGCACACACCAACTGGGAAACATTTACATCAGGGCTCCCCAAACATTTTAGACCATCGACCCCCTTCAATGAATTCTTGACCCCCTCA
>NC_068983.1:5331189-5332814 GCF_001194135.2 Octopus bimaculoides | reverse complement strand
CTCTCTCTCTCTCTCTCTCTCTGAAGAGTTTCATCTTTAATTTTTTTAAATTTTTACTTGTTTCAGTCATTTGACCATGGCCATGCTGGGGCCACACCTTGAAGAATTTTTTGTCGAATGAATCTGCTCCCAGTACTTTTTTTAAAAGCCTGGTCCTTATTCTATCAGTCTCTTTTGCCAAACTGCTAAGTTACTGAGATGTAAACAAACCAACACCAGTTGTCAAGCAGTGAAAGGGACAAACACTGACAAAAAGACACACACACACATACGTACATACATAAATATACACGCAAGCTTCTTTCTGTTTCCATCTGCTAAAATCTATTCACAAAGCTTTGGTCAGCCCAAGGCTATAAGAGAAGACACTTGCCCAAGGTGCCATGCAGTGGGACTGAACCTGGAGCCATGTGATTAGGAAGCAAACTTCTTACTACACAGCCATTCCTGCATCTGATAAGAAATTAACTATAGTCTTCCATACTTACACATCTGTATTCGTGGCTTCCATACCACAACTGGTCGTCCTCTTCAGTGAGTAAAGAAGAGGCGGCATGAATAAATATGCATAGATCTTTAATTACAGTCTTCCATACACGCACATCTGTAATTACAGTGTTCCATACTTTCACATCTTTAATCCAATTTGCAGGTTATATTACATTGAATAATAAAATAACATTGTTTGTAACTCTATTTCAACTGACCACCACCACCACCACCATCACCACCGCTACTACTACTGCTGCTGCTGCTGCTGATACTAATAGTTTGAGCAAAAGGGGGAGCCTCTACACGGTCACATGACTTATTAGAAACAGCAGCTAAATCAAACCGTTTTAAACAAGGACACACTAGAAAATGAAATGGTTAGCCATGGCTGGAATGCCTTTGATCATAGGTTTACTCGATCAGGGTTGACCCAGGGCGAAATAATAGCAACAACAACAACAACAATATAAGATTAAACCGCATTAATAATCCCTAAATTAATCCCATTTAATGAGGATTAATAACGTAATCCCTCCCCCGCTTACACACACGCACACGCACTCACTTTCTCTCTCACACACACACATATATACACACACACATATATATACACACACACACATATACATCCATATACACACACACTGAAACACTCATATATCGTTTACATTATATATGTATACGCACATGTGCGTGTGTGTGCGTGCGTGCTTAACCATACACACATATGTATGTGTGCACACATGCACACTTGTATACACACGTGTGTGCACGATCGCGTTACTTTTATGACTGCAATTTACCACGGCCAACAACGTCGCCTTCATCATCATCACCGGCATCATCACCGTCACCACCACCACCAACATAACCACTACCACCACCTCTGTCGCCACCGCCGCCGGTTCCATCCTTACAGCAGGTTTGGCTCGTGACTTGAGATTTGTGGAAGGCAGAGAAAGAGAGCAGCGCGGAGTTTCTTTCAAGGGAGATCAAAGGGAGAGTTTGGCAGCGAGGTGTGCGTGTATGCGTGTGTGTGTGTGTGTGTGTGTGTTTGTTCCCCCACCACCCACCGTCGCTTGACAGCAGGTGCTGGTTTGCTCATGCTCCCCCTCCCCCCAATAGCTTAGCGG
>NC_068983.1:5328733-5331179 GCF_001194135.2 Octopus bimaculoides | reverse complement strand
AAAAAAAAAATTTTTTTAATGAGTACCGGGGTCGCGATTCGTTCGATAAAAACCCTTCAAGGCAGTGCCCCAGCATGCCCACTCTGCATCGTATTTACACACACACACGCGCGCGCAAGCACACGCACACACACACACACACACACACATACTTAGAGCGAGAGGGGGAGGAGACAGACAGATTTAGGTGTCTATGTGTAAAAGAGATGTGATGTTCACATCAATCGTGTAGCAGCTTCAACGTATATTTTAGTGCATATGGTGATGATGATGATGAGGAGGAGGAGGAGGAGAAGGAGGAAGAGGAGGGGAATAAATCAATATCAAGGGAGTTGTCATTTAGCCCTAGGCCAGCCGTGTTTGAGGAAGCCTATGATGAAAGGCGTTCCACTCACGAACATCCTGTGTTTTATTCAGTGCACTTAACACCAGATATTTAGAATCTAAAGTCTTTCTTTTAAAACACGGTAGTGTGTGGAGTGAAGGAGATTTAGCTATTGTTTCTATGACATCGAACCACTACGCGCGAGCGCGCACGCACACACACACACACACACTGAACTAGACAGACAGAAAGACAGACAAATAGATAAACAGACAGACAGGCAGAAAGAGAGAGAAAGAGAGACATACAAAACAGATAGATAAATAGATAGATAGATAGATAGATAGAGAGAGAGAGAGAGAGAGAGAGAGAAAGAGAGATAGACTGACCGGCAGAAAGAGAGAGAGAGATACAGACATGCAAACAGATATATAGACAGAAGGATGGATGGATGGAGAGAAAAAGAGACAGATAGACAGACGGATATATATATATATATATATATATAGAGAGAGAGAGAGAGAGAGAGAGAGAGAGAGAGAGAGAGAGAGAGAGAGAGAGAGAGAGAAAGACAGATAGATTGATAGATAGACAGACAGACAGACAGACAGACATATAGATAGATAGAGAGAGAAAGAGAGAGAGAGAGAAATCTTGAGGCAAGTTCTAGGCCCTGGACTTATTGAGGATAAGAAACTCAGGATTTTGTGGTATAAAATGCCTTTGTCCACCATCCCCACCACCATTCCCACCACTAGCACTCTCACTATCATGAGTATACAAGAAGACCATGACCATCAACCACTGCAACCACTACCACCACCACCATCATCATAACCACTAGCAACAAATTGACCGCCACCTCAAAACAACCAACAGCACCATCAACCATCACAGCCACGATTAGACTACCGTCACCAACATCAGCATCACCACCACCGACAACAACACGACCACCACCACCACCTCAACTAGCATTAATATCACCACTACCAACACTGCCACCTCAACGACCACCACGACCATCATCAGCATCACCACCAACAACAACACAACGGTCATCATCACCACGAAATCCTTTACAATCTAATATGAGACCAAAATAGAAATCGTTTATACCTGTGGCTATCAACCCCCTTTTTTTTTATTACCTGTGGGCCCTTTTTGACCCCTATCTTACTCAGGTGGACCCCCATAGCCGTTTGATGTTCAAAAAAATCTTATATTTTTATATTTAAATAGAATTGTATAAAAAAGAAAATTGTTAAAATATTTTGTATATTGCTGAAGTATGACGAATTTATTGGAGATAAATTTTAACAGCAAAATCTTGTGTGGACTTCGAAGGGCCATATGGACCCCGGTTGATGTATATACGAATGTTGACATATAAAGATGATCTCGATGGGACGCGAACCCTCAACAATACCAACTAAAACGTGACATCGGTGCTCCTGGAACTTGTTGTTAGAAGTCACAATACCAAGTCTTTATTGTGGAAAA
This sequence comes from Octopus bimaculoides, assembly GCF_001194135.2. Lineage (NCBI taxonomy): Eukaryota > Metazoa > Mollusca > Cephalopoda > Octopoda > Octopodidae > Octopus > Octopus bimaculoides. Next base: position 5,329,351 of record NC_068983.1, on the reverse strand, counting down.
AGCCATTGTCCACCGAATCGATACTGTAAATGATCGGTTCTTGTTTTATCGATTATGGAGAGACGAACGACGAATGACAGTAGTACTAGCTGGATTCGAACCCAGACGCATGGGAAAGAATCACAAACGGCAAAGATTTCTCTAAACAAGAATTCTTTGTAATTTCTACCACCGAGAATGTTGGCCTCATAAAGATAGAGACAATAATTCTTCGTAATTATGGCACAAGGCCAGCAATAATTTTAAAGGGGAACGGGTTTAACCGATTATATCGACCCCAGTACTCAACTGGTACTTTATTTTATCAACCTCTTAAGGATGAAAGGTAAAATGGTCCGCGATGGAATTAGAACTCTGAATATAAAGAGCCGGAGGAAATGCAACTAAGCACACACACACACACACACACACACACACACACACACACACACACATATAAGCACCATTCACTACCCTAGGGTTGTGTGCACTTCCCCCTTCGTATTTTGAAGAGTTGTTAGGTCAGCAGTGTTTGGGGTCTGAAGATACGCCGTAAGGCCAAACCCCTTATGAGCGAGAAACCCAAGGTAACTCCATAAACCGGCCTCCCCCATTATAATATATATATATTATCGAACT
>NC_068983.1:5322266-5328399 GCF_001194135.2 Octopus bimaculoides | reverse complement strand
AATTACATTGACTCCAGTGCTCGACTGGTGCTTTATTTTATCGACCCCGAAAGGATGGAAAGCAAAGTCGACCTCGGCGGAATTTGAACTCTGGAGGAACAATAATATTAATAACAATAATGATAAATTCTCTAGTAATAATAATAATAATAATAATAATAATAATAATAATATAATAAATAGCAATGTTAATTCTTAAATTGCTACAAGGGTAGAAATATTTTGTGGATTCTGGTCAGTATAATCGATTATATTGAGACCAGTGTATTACTGGTTACTTTGTTGATTGCCTGAGAAAAGAATGAATGAAAGTCGTATCACCCACGTCATGTGAACACGGGATAAACTCAACAAATATTTAATGTGCGCGGACGCGCGAGCATGTGTGTGTGTGTGTGTGTGTGCGTGTATACACACGCACATATATAAATCTGTGTATATGCACATGCGTATATATGCTTCTACACACACACACACAGATACATACATACATATATAGTGTGTAATATACATTCATATGTGTGTGTGTGTGTGTGTGTGTTTGTGTGTGTGTGTGCACGCGCGTACTTCGTATACACACGCATCTCCGTATCGAATGCAATCACTGATTAAGGTGTGTGTGTGTGTGTGTGTGTGTGTGTTACGAAAATAATCTATACTACTTAAACTGAGAGACTGAGAACGATGACTAATGAGAGAGAGACAGACAGACAGACAGACAGAGAGAGACAGAGACAGAGAGAAAGAGAGAGGGAGAGAGAAAGAGAGAGGGAGAGAAAAAAGAGAGAGAGAAAGAAAGAGAGAGAAGACAACGTCAGGAGAAGGCAGAATTTGAGTTGGGTTTGGAACTGGCGACTGTCGGTTTTGAACTTACCGTTTCTGAATCCATGATCGAGTCAATAAGGCAGATGCAGACGATATGTATGGATGTGTAAGCGTTGTATAATATACGTGTGAGTGTGTGCTTATGTGTACATATATATGTGTGCGAGTATTGACAAGATTTGCAACAGTTCTTCTCAACAGACCGCAATTCTCAAACTGAAGATCAACGCTTCGCTCAGTCCCTCTCTCTTTCTCTCTCTCTCACACACACTACTCTGTCTGTCTCTCTTTCTGCCTGTCTATCTACCTATTTTTCCCCCTCTCGTCTGTCTGTCTGTCTATTTCTCTTCTTATTGCGTTGGTTACAGTAATCGTAGCGACGACGGCGTGAAACTTTCTCACATACATACATACATACATGCATGTATATATGTATGTATGTATATATATATATATATATATATACACATTGACGAGCACGTATGTACGGAATGCGGCAGAAAAACCTCACATATTCTTTCTACACGACCAAGAATTGTGAATCTGAAAGAGTTTTTTTTTTTTTTGCCGCACCTGCACATACATACACACACACAAACACACACAAACACTCATACACACACACACACACACACGCTCAAACACATACACACACGCACATACACATACACGCACGCACACACACACGTACGAATGCCTACGCCTATCGATATGCAACCGGGTACTTTATCAGCAATCGCAGCAGGTGGTGTAAATTACCCCGTGTACTCTGCTAACACACACTCACATAGACACACACACACACGCACACACACATACACACACACGTACACGTACACGCACGTACGTTAGAACTAAACCTTCCCTGTCTCATGAAAAGATGAAATTGGTGGAGCACCAACTCTTCATATGTGCGTGTACGAATGCACGCTTGTGTATTTGTAAACACAAATCTATATAGAAATATCAACGTGCGCGTGTGTATGCATGCATGCATGTATGTATGTATGTATGTATGTACAAAATTATTTTTAAGTGCTTTTGAGCTTGGGTGCTGCACCAAAGTGGTCTCTTGTTCCTATTCAAGTGGAACAAAACTGCCTAATGAGAGCGCCCCTCCCCCCGACCTCCTCTTCTTCCTCCTCCTCTACTTTACATCACGATCCTATAAGACATTCTGGACCCCAACAAGCCGTACGACCGACAGCATCTAAATTAGGAGCTCTGTGTGTGTGCGTGTGTGTGTGTGTGTGTTAAACGACAATGTGGAATGTGTGTGAAGAACGGAGAGAGAGAGAGAGAGAATCAGACAGACAGACAAGCAGGCAGAGACAGACAAGCAGGAAGACGGACAGACAGACAAGTAGGCAGACAGAGAAAATGCGCGTGTATGAGTCGGGTGCAACAATGAACTGTAATGTGTGAATGTGTGCTTGTATGTGTGTATGTGTGTGTGTGTGTGTGAGAGAGAGAGGAAGAGAGCGTAATGCTTCAGCGATATAGCGTGTGCGCCTGTGTACGCGTGTGTGTACGCGTGTGTGTGTGTGTGTGTTACTGTAGAATGGTGTGCTGGCACATGCTAGAATAAACTGGAAGAAAATAAATGATGTGAATCAGTCGTGAAACACCACACATCCCTCCACATCCACCCCTTGAACTTGTCTATAAAAATCGATACACCCAAATATACATATACATAAGTATATATATATATATATATATATATATATATATATATATATATATATATATATATATATATATATATATATATATATATATATACCTACGTAATCGATATATATACTTAACATATGTGGATGTAAGCAAATACTCGTTCTATCGTATGAATTTCCTTCTCTACAATTGTATTTATTTATATGCATTTTCACTTCCGGGTGACTGGGTCGATTGGCGCCTCGCATTTGCAGTTCTGTCTTCCCTTTACGATAACTGCAGAGAACTTTGTGCTATTACACACACACAGAGGGAGAGAGAAAAAGACGGATATATATATATATATATATATATATTATATATTATATACACACATTGTTTTACTTGTTTCAGCCATTTGTCTGCGGTCATGCTGGAGCACCGCCTTAAATGGTTTTAATCGAACAGATCGACCCCAGGACTTAGCTTTTAAGTTTAGCGCTTATTCTATCCACTCCTTTAGGCCGAACCGCTAAGTTATGGGGACGTAAACACACCAACACCGGTTGTCCAGCAGTGATGGGGGTACAAAGATAGACACAAAGACAGATATACATACATAACACACTTAGTAGCGTTAAGAAAGAGTTGTGGGTTCGACTCCCACGTGGATAAGAAAGCCTGCTTTTTTCTGTCGAGAGCTTGCGAAGACCTGTTGGGGCTAGTGAGATCGAAACTGAACCAAATTTGATGACTGGCACCCGTGCCAGTGGAGCACTAACAGCACCATCTGAGCGGGATCACTGCCAGAGAGAGGTCTCGCTCCCGTGCCGGTGGCATGTAAAAAGCACCATTTGAGCGCGATCGTTTCCAGCTTCGCTTTACTGGCACTTGTGCCAGTGGCATGTGAACAAAACATTGGCTGACTCCTGTGCAGGTGGCACATAAAAGACACCATTTGAGCGTGGCCGTTGTCAGTACCGCTAGACTGGCCCTCGTACCGGTGGCATGTAAAAGCACCCACTACACACTCGGAGTGGTTGGCATTAGGAAGGGCATCCAGCTGTAGAAACTCTGCCAAATCAGATTGGAGTCAAATCGTCCAACCCATGCTAGCATGGAAAGCGGATGTCAAATGATGATGATGATATGATGAATAAAACAGCTCTTGTATCTATTTGTGATGAGAAGCGACTATCTTGGACATGAAAGGGTTTCAATTGGTATGTGTTTGAGATATAATGAAGTGAATTTTGATGGCTGTGGATTGCACTTACTTGATTGTCTCATCCATTAAAGTGTCTTTGTTGCTTTTTAATTGTAATTGATGTATCACTGGATAACTAACGCTCATACTCATAAAAAAACATTTGAATTAATTTTAACAATCCAACCGTCCTTTCACACAGGATTTCGTCTTTCTGAACTGAGGGACCCTGAAGTGACTTATATATAATGGGACTGTCATTATATATATCAGAAAAGATATATGTAAGTCAAAACAATTTGTTGGCCTTTTATGGTTTTTATAATTATTTATACAATATTATGTTATATATTATATTCATAGTATTTAATGTAATATTGTAATATAAATAAATTACTGGATTGTCAGTAGAATATCTCTATATTTAATTTATCTTTACATATATATATATATATATATATATATGATGGGCTTCCTTCAGTTTCTGTCTACCAAATCCACTCACAAGGCTTTGATCAGCCCGAGGCTATAGTAGAAGATACTTGCCCAAGGTTTAGAACCATGGCTTAAGTATGATACCATAAATGGTAAAGGCCAGCTACAAGAAATTAATTGTTTCGCCATAAAAGGCAGTGACACCTCCATGAACATGGTTTAACCAATCAGATTGGCTCATGTGTAACCAAACAGTGGTAGACTTGAAAGAAAGTTTTATGAATTTTCTTGCTAAATAGTTCTGCAGAAGGTTCTAGAACTTTGGCTAAACATTATAAAAGTTGGGACACTGAACTCCCAAGCAGAACAACTTCAGATGCTACACAGAACTTTGTCAATCAGTTTTGTCACAAAGGTGTCCTCACTTTTCTACTTTGTTCTTTCTTTAATAAACATGAACAGCTTTTGTATAAATAAGTAAAATATATTTTAAGCAATAAAGATTTTTAACTATCACATTCCCTATCCCATGTAAGCCTTTTCATTCAAATATTTATAGTACAGACGTAAATGTTTTGGGTTATAAAAACCATCGAAACAAATAAGAAATATTAGTGTGTTTGGTCATTCTCACCTTCACACACAGCCTACCTAATAATGTGAATTACCAACAATAATTTAATGACAAACTTGCACTAAAATGGATAACCCGACTAAAAATTAATATGAAAATTTGATGGAAGGTTCTAATTTCAACCACTGAAAACCAGAAAGTTCATATCATAAAACCAAGGGTGGTCTCAGCAAGGTTGGTATTAAAAGGAAAGTTTACTGGTTAAACCCGTCAAGAAATATATACTTAAATTTAGACACAGGCATAGTTTTGGTGAAAAGAAATAAATAAATGGAGTAAAAGTATTAAATAGGAAAGTCTAAATAGCCAAAAATGTGAAAAATAGGTTGATGCCACTCCCAGCTGTTGGCATATATCCTGGTTAATGCAAAAGTACAATTACAATAGATCTTTTATCTCATGCAGTCAGCTTTTATTTGCTTCATTGACAACATGGTACAAGATATAGTTGTGTGGTTAAGACATTCACTTTACTTTGCAACCATGAGATGCTGGGTTCAAGCCCACAACTATCTTGGTACTTCAATATCTTAGAGGTCAATGTCACTGGCAATTTGAGCAACTGTTTTCTTCCAGAATCTGTTTCACAGAATGCTTAGTGAATAGAATTTGGTACACTGTGTGACCCCCAGTACTATTGACCATGGGGACTGCAACAAAAGTGAAATGCAAATTTAGTTATATTAAACATGCTTAGTTATATATGTTTGACGCGCTGGTTTTTTTGCTATGCGACATCAATCTTCTTTTGACATCTGTCTTGAAGGACAATGGTGTTTGCTTCATTGGTCAGTTACAATCACACTGACATGATTTCCCCAGGGTCTGATCCTGTACTGGTTGTATGGAGATCCTGGGTTACAACCCAAACAACAGAAACCCCTTCTCAACTTCACTGGAGTGCTCCAAAGAATGGAAATAAAACATGTGTGTGTGTGTGTGTGTGTGTGTGTGTGTCTTTTATCTTTTACTTGTTTCAGTCATCCCACTGCAACCACGGTAGGACACCACCTTGAAGAATTTTAGCTGAACAGATTGACCCCCGATATTTGTGTGTATTTAGATTAAGCCTGGTACTTAATCCATTAATCTATTTTACTGAACTGCTAAGTCATGGGGGCATAAACACACCAACACCAGTTGTCAAGCAGTGGTAGTGGCCACACACACATACACATGATGGGCTTCTTTTAGTTTCCGTCTACCAAATCCACTGACAAGGCTTTGGTTGGCTCAAGGCTATAGCAGAAGACACTTGCCTAAGTCGCCATACAATGTGTATGAACCCAGAACCAAATGGTTGGGAAGAAAATTTCCTACCACACAGCTATACCTGCATATATATATATATATATATATATATATATATATATATA
>NC_068983.1:5321698-5322256 GCF_001194135.2 Octopus bimaculoides | reverse complement strand
TATATATATATAGATAGATAGATAGATAGATAGATAGATAGATAGATAGATAGATGGCTGTAGTGGTTGCACTTGCTGACCTGACTGCATTGTATTCATTGAGGAGGGGCCTGCTGCGAATAAGGTCAAACCAAAGAACCCTCCTACCCACCCAGACATCTGCAGATTCACATAGCAAACATAAGTCCAACATCACCACACACACCTCCACCTCCTTACAACCACCATCCCTTCCTTTCTTTCTATCACCTTCCACCCCTCCCCCACCAAATACACACAGAAATACCCACATACCCCCAATCAATCTTCTCATTGGTCAAAATTGATTAACAACCCTCGGTTAAACATTCATTAATGTTATTTAGTCCGAAGAAACGAATGCATGAATATGATCCACCCAATGTCCATGGATACTACAGACTGCACTGTAATCGTCCCAGGAATACACAGAGTACGATCTTAAAAGAAACATGTGCTTTGTGGAAACGTATGTAGCAATGCATTAAAACATTTCTAAATTCCATCTAAGGATTATTGTTGTTTTAACTATGTTCATCC
>NC_068983.1:5319652-5321390 GCF_001194135.2 Octopus bimaculoides | reverse complement strand
TATATATATAAAATTCTATATACACACACATTGTTTGTAGTCTCTCAAGTCTGAGAAAAACAATTCCACAAAATCTGGCTGAACAAGCAGCAGATATGATTTGATAATGGTGATCAAACGTTTGTGCAGTAGATGAGCTCGCTTCTTTCATCAAATCAACAATGACTGTACAACAGATGTATTAATGCATACAGCATGAAACCAAACAAAAAAAAAAAAAAAAAAAAAAAAAAAAAGAAAAATCTTCTCCATTTTACAGGTTAGTAAACACTTCAACAGCAAATGTAGTGTGGAAACCAACTAAAAAACAGAAAATTATAAAACATTAGCTACATAACTACGCCCTTGTTACCTGCCTAACTTGGCCATCAAAAGCCATGTAAAATATGGAGGATTTTTCTGCCACACCCTGCATATATCACGGATGTCTCCTTTGTATTTAAGACAGACAGTTCAAAGCCAGACTGAAACTATAAATATTAATGATTGAATATAAAAAGCTAAATGATTTCCAGTTCGTTCTAAAAATACTAACTAGATGCATGAAATTCGTTGATACATAATTAATTAAATGGATACTATTTTAGCATTTGACTGGCACAATTTCTATGTCTTTTAATTTCAGTAAATAATCAGACAAATTTCCCCATACCTACCTCTCCCCAACTCTCTTTAGAACTAGAAAGACTCAGAGAAATAAACCAACCTGGAAGAGAAGACTATGGAAGCTCAAAGACCCAGCAAACAGACAAAAATTTGGAGATTTACTAATAGAAGCTTCTGATGAAAGATTGGAAGAGTTGGGGACATATAGCTTAGAGGACAATTGGAAGTTCTTGTTGGACAATCTACTGAGGGCTATGGATGAAATCTGTGGTTGGTGCAGAGTTCCAGCTTGACCAAGGGTGATATGGTGGTGGAGCAAGGAGGTTGAGAGTGTTATAAAAGCAAAAAAAAACAGGCCTGGAAAGACTAGAAAAATGGTGGAAGCAGAGAATTATATCAGGTAGCCAAAAGGACAGCTAAGTGTCAGGTTTACAATGCAAAAAGAATGGCAGAAGGTAAGAGGTATGCCAGTGTTCTACATCATGAGGATCAGAGGTGTGAGGTGTCCAGGATTGCAAAGAAGTGTATCAGAGAGAAAAGAGATGTGGTGGGTAAGAGATTTGTGCGAATGGATAATGGTATGCTTGCACTTAGTGACTCCGAGAAGAAAGATGCATGGAAGTGTCAATATGAAAGGTTATTAAATGTGGAAAATGAATGGGAGAAGGAGTGTCTATCAAATATCCAACCAATTGAGGGACCAGCCATCAGAGTTGATAGCAGCATAATAGATAAGGTAATTAAGGACATGATGACAGGGAAAGCCCCTGGGCCATCAGGAATCACAGCCAAGGTAATTAAAATTTCTGTTGGTGTAGGATACAGTCTAGTCACCTATATAGTTAATGAGGTTATTCAGGAAGGCACTACGATGATGTGAAACACACACACACATACATAAGTAGTATGTATATGCTGTATTTATTCATGTATAAGTTTCACTCGTATATAAGCCACATCCCAAAATGAGTGTTACACCTTGATACAAAAGATTTTCCCCATTCAAACTGATTTCAGTTTTGCCCTATGTGTAAGTCACACCCCAGATTTTTCCAGTTAGAATCAAGAATAAAATAGTCTGACATATTTACATTAAAAACCAGTGTATATATATATATATATATATATATAT
>NC_068983.1:5308405-5317258 GCF_001194135.2 Octopus bimaculoides | reverse complement strand
ATATATATATATATATATATACATATATACGCCAGGCTTCTTTTAGTTTCTGTCTACCAAATCCACTCACAAGGCTTTGGTTGGCCTGAGGCTATAGTAGAAGACACTCACCCAAGATGCCACGCAGTGGGACTGAACCCGGGTTCAAGCTGTATATATGTATATGTGTGTGTGCATGCACATGTATGTGTGTATATATAGCTTTCTGTTATTCATGGCAGCACAAATTAAGGCACCAGTCATTGACTGAATGGTGGGGGGGGGAAGAAAAAAAATGGCGGCAGCATAATATTTCAATGTCACAATGGTAGTTATTGAAACTGATTGAGCTAGTTCTTCCTGTCTAACTTGAAAAACTCTCCTGTATTTGATCCAATCGGTAAACGTAGAACCGACACAGATAAAAGTCAATCAGTGCTGAAAGACGAGTAATGATATAAGATCGATCGACGAGGCTTGTTTTAGTCAAATGCATTCCACATGCTCCCCCACCCTTTTCCTCCCTCCCTCCTCCGATATTCTGTGACACAAACAGCAACACCTTTCACATGCACCGCAGTCGTCTCAGTTGGTTCCTTCTCTTTTTTTCTTCCTTTTCTTTTTCACCCTTCTTCTCTTCTTCCTTTTGTTACTCTTCTCTTTCTTTCTTTTTTCTTCCTTTTCTTCTCTCTCTTGTTCTTGTTGTTCTTCCTTTCAATCCTCCCCCTCCTCCTCCTCTTCCTCCTCCTCCTTCCTGTGTTTGCTGTTGTGTAGACTGAGATCAGCTGTTGTCAATCTGATCTCAGTAAGACTATGCTTTAGATGGGGGAGGGGTGACTTGAGGAAGATTTAGCTACTATTTCTTGCAGAATTCATATTGGTATAACCATGGTACAACCCCAAAACACTGACTCCCTAGTCATTATCATTAAACGGTAACCGTCATAATGAAAAAGGAGCTTTATTTGCATACCCTTAACGTTCCCATAAACGAATTTAAAAGATTTGGTAGACGGAAACTGAAAGAAGCCTGTTGTATATTATTTTATTCTTTTATTTGTTTCAGTCATTTGACTGCGGCCATGCTGGAGCACAGCCTTTAGTTGAACATATCGACTCCAGGACTTATTCTTTGTAAGCCTAGTACTTATTTTATCAGTCCCTTTTGCTGAACTGCTAAGTTACGGGGATGTAAACGCACCAACATTGGTTGTCAAGTGATGGTGGGGGGACAAACAGACACACAATCATACACACACCCACACAGACATATACACCCCCCACTCCACACATATATATATATGTATATATATATATATATATATATATATATATACGAAACGCTTCTTTCAGTTTCCATCTACCAAATCCACTCACAAGGCTTTGGTTGGCTCGAGGCTATAGTAAAAGAGACTTGCCTAAGGTGCCACACAGTGGGACTGAACCCGGAACCATGTGGTTGGGAAGCAAGCTACTTTTGTGTGTCTGTGTTTGTCCGGCCCCTGCCATCGCTTGACATCCAAAGGAAGTTGGTGTGTTTACCTCCCTGTAAGCTAGCGGTTCGACAAAAGGGATGGATAGAATAAGTACTAGGCTAACAAAGAATAAGTCTTCGGGTCAATTTGTTCGACTACAGGTAGTGCTCCAGCATGGCTGCAGTCAATTAACTGAAACAAATAAAAGAATATATATATTTACTGTGCTAGGGTCATGTAAAAAGTACTGGTGCCACATGAGAAGCATTTTGTAAAGTGGTTGGCGTTAGGAAGGGCATCCAGCCATGGAAACCATGCCAAAGGAGACAAATGGAACCTGGTGTAGCCCGCTTTCTTGCTGGCTCCTGTCAAACCGTCCAACTCATGACAGCATGGGAAATGGACATTAAATGATGATAATGATGATGACGATGACGATGTTGGTGCTGGGGCTGCTGATGACAATGATGATGTTGGTGCTGCTGTTGATGAAGATGATATGAAGGTGCAAAGTTCAGTGGCTAGAACATTAAGCTCACAATCACGAGGTAGTGAGTTCGATTCTCAGCCCAGGCTGTGTGTTGTGTTCTTGAGCAAGACACTTTATTTCACGTTGCTCCAGTTCACTCAGCTGTAGAAATGAGTTGTGGCATCACTGGTGCCGAGCTGTATCAGCCTTTGCCTTTCCCCTGGATAACTCTGGTGGCGTGGAGAGGGGAGGCTGGTATGCATGAGAGACCGCTGGTCTTTTATAAACAACCTTGCCCAGATTTGTGCCTTAGAGGGTAACTTTTTAGGGGCAATCCCATGGTCATTTGTGTCCGAAGGGGGTCTTTACCCTTCTACCCTTTACACACACACACACATAGAGATGGATGGATGGATGGATGGATGGATGGATGGATGGATGGATGGATGGATAGAAATATAGATAGATAGATAGATAGGTAGATAGACAGATAAATCGATAGATGGATAGATAGATGGATAGACAGACAGATAGATAGATAGATAGATAAATAGATAGGTAGACATACATACGTACAGACAGACAGACATACATACATACAGACATACAGACATACAGACAGACAGACAGACAGACAGACAGATAGATAGAAAGATGGATAGATAGACAGAGATAAATATTTCATGCTTAAGTGTTTGGAGAAAAGGAGAGAAACATTTTCCAGCAAATTTTGTAAATAAAAAAAAAAAAAGTGAGATAAAAATAGACCAAAAATTCAGCAGAAATAGAAGAAGCTGGAGAAGAAGAAGAAGAAGAAGAAGAAGAAGATGAAGAAGAAGAAGAAGAAGAAGAAGAAGAAGAAGAAGAAGATATAACGAGATTAAAGGAGAGAGAGTTGGTGGTGGTGGTGGTGGGGAGATAGTTCAAACAACATGGCTTGGATATTGAGACAGTGATACGAGAGCTTGAATAATATTCACAGATGCTTTCTATTGCTGTTGTAACAAAACGGAGGAATATGTGCAATATTGGAACAGTGGAATGGTGTGGTCAGTGTAGAATTGTGGCAGTAGGCTCCTGGATAGTAGGGTTGTTGTTGTTGGTGTTGTTTAGCCCCGGGTCAATTCTGACCTGGCAGATTTATGATCAAAGACCTCCAGCTAACTGGGCTCCTGTTGCTGTTGCTATTTAATCCCAGGTCAAACCTGACCCAACAACCCATGATCAAATACATACCACTCATGACCATCCTGTCCTTTCCTCCATACAGTGAACACAGGACTCTATTATCCAAAATGTCCTTTTTTGAGACAAGATGGTAGGGCATGATATGAGAAAGATTTAGCTGCTGTTTCTTATTTCTTTACTGCCCACAAGGGGCTATACACAGAGGGGACAAACAAGGACAGAAAAACGGACTAAGTCGATTATATCGACCCCAGTGCATAACTGGTACTTATTTAATCGACCCCAAAAAGATGAAAGGCAAAGTCGACCTCAGCAGAATTTGAACTCAGAACATAAAGACGGACGAAATACCACTAAGCATTTCGCCCGGCGTGCTAACCTTTCTGTCAGCTCGCTGCATGATATGAGAAAGATTTAGCTGCTGTTTCTAGCAGATCAAGTAACAATGCTACAGTTTGCAATGCATGCATGCGAGGTTAGCAGAATGATTAGAGCGTTGGGTAAAATGCCTTGTGGTTTATTTACAGTTTATTTATTTATTTATCTATTTACGGTCCTGTACATTCTGAGTTCAAATCCAGCCATGGTCATCTTTGCCTTTTATCCTTCTGAGATCAATAAAATAAAGTAAGTAGCAGACAAATACTGGGGTCCATATTCCTTTGATACATTCCAGATTATTTTATGAATGGAAATAAAGTAGAAAACAAAGATTCTGTGCAGGAGTGGCTGTGTGGTAAGTAACTTGCTTACCATCCACATGGTTCCGGGTTCAGTCCCACTGCGTGGCACCTTGGACAAGTGTTTTCTACTATAGCCTTGGCCAAAGCCTTGTGAGTGGATTTGGTAGACGAAAACTGAAAGAAGCCTGTCGTATATATGTATATATATGTATGTGTGTTTGTGTATCTGTGTTTGTCCCCCCAACATCGCTTGACAACCGATGCTGGTGTGTTTACGTCTCCATAACTTAGTGGTTCGGCAAAAAGAGACCGATAGAATAAGTACTAGGCTTACAAAGAATAACTCCTCGGGTCGATTTTCTTCACTAAATGTGGTGCTCCAGCATGGCCGCAGTCAAATGACTGAAACAAGTAAAAGAGTAAGGGTTTTTAACATGTTTTATAACCTGTCCGTCTTTGACTTAGATCTTGTTTAGTGTGTTCCCTTCACTGAAGATCCAGCTGGATTGATGGCTCAAGCTGGCTGACCACAGGGCACATGGTCATGGCAGATGAGGGGGTATCTCGTGAAGATAGGGACTAAGAGGGACTCTACTCAACAAGCTGCCAGGGAGGACCCAGGAATATACCAACAGATGGTGAATGCAGTAGTATACTGCAATGGCACATACCCCAACGTCTGACCTGACCTGACCTTACAACCTGCATCCCTCCTCCTTTTCTTTCTTTCTCTCTCTGGAAGGACAGACCTATCATTGGTTATAATGCAACCACATGACCTGACCTTACAACCTGCATCCCTCGTCTTTCTCTCTCTCTCTGGAAGGACAGACCTATCATTGATTACAATGCAACTACATTTCTAAGAAGCCCAAACCAAAGCCACTATCTTTTGCCAGACTTTGGCAAAAATGTGCCATGTATCAATTGACAACGAACAACAAGCGCTGATCAGGCCACCGTCAGAGACAAGTCTACAGAGTACAATCTTCAACACTGAAGAAATCAGGAAGATCACGCAAGATCTTGAAGCTAATAAGGCTTCGGGTTCTGATCAAGTTCCCACCACAGTTCTGAAGGAATTTTGCATGGAAGTATGGGACTAGCTGACTTCCTCTGTTATCTATTCCCTCCGTGTTTCACTTGTTTTCCAAACCTGTGACAGATCATCTCTGATCGTAAGAAGGACTTTGGATCTCGTCCAGCAAAATACCTACCAATCTAATGACTCAACATCATCAGTTATAGAACCAATAATCCACCCTAATCCATCTGTTAAGCCATCAGCTTATCCCTGGCAGTCAACTCAACTTTTAGGCAACCATGAGCACATCAATGATAAAGGGAACTTTAAGGAGGCGAGAGACTTTTACATGGTCACAGAACCTAGTAGAAATAACAGCTTAATCTCCCGCAAACCATCATCATCATTTGAAGTTTGTTTTCCATGCAGGCATGGGTTTGATGGTTTGGCAGAAGTTAGCAAGCCTGAGAGCTGCACCAGGCTCCAGTTATCACGGTTTCCACACCTAGATGCCCTTCCTAATGCCAACCACTTTACAGAGTGTATTGGGTGCTTTTTTACATGGTACAGTATGTCCTACTATATCAAAATAGATAATCTCATTGGATAATGTAGTGTTTGATACAGTATAGCTGAAAATAAAATGGGTTGATCATTGCTAAAATTACCCCAAAGCAGGAAGAATTCTTTAGATGGTTTCCATGATGTTTCTGTTGACCAAATTTCATTAATAGGGGTGTGGTTGACATAAAATCATGATAGAAGATACTTGCCTGGGGTACCACAAAGTAGGATTGAACCTGAATCCTCATGGTTGAGAAGCTAATTTATTAACTACACAGTCAGGCCTGCATCGAAAGCCAGTTGGAAAATCAATATCTCATAGGTCATTGATATTCTCACCCCAATAATTTTATTTTTTTATCAATATTTATTGATATTTTCCCAAACCTATAGTTCAATAATTCATCAATAAAGATATGTTCATATCAGAAATATGGATAGAGATGCAAATAAAGAATGTGAAGAATCGAGGAAATTGGAAATCTATGGATGTAGGTGTGACTGTGTGGTTGAGAAGCTTGCTTCCCAATCATGTGGTCTTGGGTTCAGTCTCACTGTGTGCCTAGCCAACCACAGTCATGTGAGTGGATTTGGTAGGCAGAAACTGAAAGAAGCCTCTATGTGTGTGTGTGTGTTTGTTTGTCTTGAGATCGTATGATAGTTGCAAACAAGCATCACTGTCATAAAAGCAATGTTGTTCATTTCCAGGCTTTCATGGAAAAATAAAATATGTCAAGCCATCGGAAGATATTACCTTTGCTTGGAAACAAGTGAGGATTGGTGACAGGAAGGGCATCTGGTCGTAAAAAGTCTGCCTCAGCAAATTCCATCTGATCCATGCATGCTAGTATGGAAAATTGGACATTAAACAGTGGCGGCGGCAGCGGTGGTGGTGAGGGTGAGGAGGAGGGCACAGTTTCAATTTCCATAACTAATTTAGCTTGTATATGGAAAATTCTCAGGTCTCAGTTTTTTTATTCAATTTTGTCCATATATACACCTTCTTTATGGAAGAGAAGCAACACAAAGATTTGACTCCATCAGAAATTCTATTTTATTCCCTTATGAACACAGAGCAGTTATGATTCCAATATTTTACAACAAAATCGTACTTCCATGTTTTATCAAAGAAACTATGGAATTCTATAACCAAACTGATAATTCTCTCAGTCTCTCTATCGGTGATTTTTGATTCTGATCTTCTGAGGTGTTTGGTAAACACACTGAAAACGAAAGTATATGAAACTAATAAAAGATATATTTTTTTCATTGAATACTTTCCTCTTTGATATTTACAGAAATGATTTATAAAGGGTATCTCTCACTGAAATGGTTTAGAACCATATCAAAATAAAGTGATAGAGTTGCTGTGCTTAAATCAAATCAATGCATGTACAGCCATTCCTCTAAGTGGGGACTTTCAGACAGATTTGCATTCATTAATGTATTTATATTGGGTCATCCCATAAATAATGCAATTTTTCTGATTTCATGAACTAAAAGTCGAAGAGGGACAGGATAAACTACCTGCAACAACTTGCTATAAAAGCAGGTAGTAATTTTACCTTGTCTTTATTCTTAGTGCAAGTTTTGAAGAATTTGGTTCGATTTTAGCTGTTATTTTTTCAAAGCTATAATGGAAGTGACAAAGGAGCATATTCGGCATATTTTGCTTTGAGTTCAATAAAAGCAACATCGCAATGGAAAGTGTGAGGAATATCAATGCAGTATATGGCAATCGGACAATAAGCGTAAGCCAGTGTCAACGGTGGTTTCAGAAATTCCAAACCAGAAACTACAGCCTCGAAGATAAGCCTCATCCTGGAAGATATGTAGAGCACGACGAGGACATCCTGCAAACCCTGGTGGAACAAAATCCCATCGTAACTGTTGAGGAACTGGCAGAGAAGCTTGGATTTGGTCCTTCAACCAGTCATTCAAGTCAGCACTAGAAGAAAAACGACCATCTTTGGTTTCAAGACGAAAGGTATTCTTCCATCAGGATAATGCTCAGCCACATATAGCAAGGATGACATTCCAAAAGCTGGAGCAGTTTGAATGGGAAACGATGCCCAACCCACCATATTCGCCGGACATTGCCCCATTTGATTATAATTCATACTGCAGTCTTCGAAACCATTTGGATAGAAAAAATATAAATTCTGCAGATGAGGTTAGAACAGTATTGGAGGGGTATTTTTCATCATGGACAAGTGAATTTTGGAAGAGGGGCCTTGCAAGTGTACCAGATAGTTGGAAGAGCATTGTAGAAAATAAAGGAGAATATAATTTAGATTAAAAAAGAACTTTGTTTCTCTTAATTTTGAAAAATAAAAGAAGTAAAAAAAAAAACGTGTTATTTATGGGATGACCCAATATTTTACAATAAGTGTAACAGATGGTTCTATTATTTTACATTCTCCATCTCTGAAAATCATGCCTTTTACTAATAATATCAATCAGGATGTTGGCATATCTCCACCAATCACCTCTTTTCTGAACCTAAAAACTATTGAAAAGGTTGCAAGACGCAACAAAAATTTTAGAAAAATAAAAAAGAAATAAGTAGAAATTTTACTGGTGTGTTAAATTATAAGGTACCAAAAGAGAATGTCTCTCCCCAGACACAACAGAATATGCTTCAACACACAAACTCACATAAAGAATCTTGCAAAACAAATTCAAAAACAAAATATCTTATTGTAATTTCTATCATTTTCATCTTCACACACAGCTTATTTCATATTGTGGACTAATTAATTGGGGAATTAATAACTAAAACCTACCAAAATAATCACCAAAACTGATTCTCTTTCTCCCAACAAACCAATTTATTCGAAGCTGTTCTTCATTTTGTTTGATCTTAAACTAAGAAAATTTGTGACTTCATGAAAGATTTTCTCAACCTTTTTTTTTTTTCACCTTTTACTTGCTTCAATCATTTTACTGAAGCCATGCTGGAGCACCAACTTGAAGGGTTTTAGCTGAACGAATCAACCCCATTATGTACCTTTTATTTTTTTTTTAAACCAGGTTCTTATTCTGTCGGTCCCTTTTGCCAAACCACTGCCAACAATTGAACTCACAACCTTACAATTGCGAACCTAATACCTTACCACTAAGGCACAGGTTGTTACTGAAGCGTGCCATTATCCACATTGCAACAATCCCAAAACGAACTCTTACAGTATTGAGACATTGTGGAATTACTTACATTGCAGAAATTGCACAGCTAAGTCCTACGGTATTTTCTAGAAGCTGTGTCATTGAGGAGATGTTGCTATTTATTGTCATCTAAAACCGTTTCATTGTTTCCTGTTGGTCATTGACATTTCTGTTTGGTTGATGAAGTGGACAGAGGGGAAGAGGAAGAAGAAGAGGGAATCACTGACATTTTCGTCTTGATGACCACAATATATACGTGTGTGTGAGTGTATGTATATATATATATATATATATATATATATATAT
>NC_068983.1:5299886-5307386 GCF_001194135.2 Octopus bimaculoides | reverse complement strand
TGATGGTCTATGTATACATGTATGTGGTTGTGTGGTAAGTAGCTTGCTTATGAACCACATGGTTCTGGGTTCAGTCCCACTATGTGGCACCTTGGGCAAATGTCTTCCACTATAGCCTCAGGCCGACCAAAGCCTTGTGAGTGGATTTGGTGGACAGAAACTGAAAGAAGCCCGTCGTATATATGTATATATATATATATATATATATATATATATATATATATATATATATATATATATATATATATATGCATGTGTGTTTGTGTGTCTGTGTTTGTCCCCCCACCTACCATCACTTGACAACTGATGCTGGTGTGTTTACATCCCCGTAACTTAGCGGTTCGGCAAAAAGTGACCGATAGAATAAGTACTAGGTTTACAAAGAATAAGTCCTGAGGTCGATTTGCTCAACTAAAGGCGGTGCTCCAGCATGGCCGCAGTCAAATGACTGAAACAAGTAAAAGAGTAAAAAGAGTATGTATGTATGTATGTTCCAGTGTCAAAATTTTGCATGCCATGATAAGAATTAGCTAGAATTATAAAGAACACCGGCTTCAATATCGCCAATTATCGATTTTACTCTGGATGAGACGAACCCTGGTTGTGTTGCCTCCCCACCTGAATACATAAACCACTTTCTTTTGGTTGCATGTGCCATGTTCTTTATATTTATTCCTGCAGCTGTTTTCACAATCAATATCTCAGGAATTTACTTTTCACAGAAGCATTAACCCAAAAAAAAGAAAACAAACAAAGAAGTAAAATAACTAAACAAAACTAAATATGTTTTAAAGTATATTGAGCTGTTATTTATTTAATCCAGGTGAGTGGATGTTAAAACAAACATTCTCTTCAGACTGACGCCAATATTTGGTATCTCACTTCCATAAAGTTTTAAAACATGAAATCCATTAGTAAAATTGTTAGAAATCAAAGAATCATAAAATGGATTGATTCTGTTTTAAAGGAGATCAATAATGAAAAATATCTGTTTTTAACAGTTTTGGTTCTCAGGTGAGAGACTTAATCCATCACATGCTTTCAACTCCCACCCTGCCTACCCTAGGGTACCTTTACCAGAGTCTCCTCCATTGTTGCCGTTCAGGGTGGGTGGCAAATCTGAGTACAACTTCTTCCCTTTCTTCCTACTTTTAATTCGTACGAAAGAAAAGAGGATCCTACAACCATGTGGGAGGTGACCATGTGGGAGATGACCATGTGGGAGATGACCATGTGGGAGATGACTATGCTGGACATGGAACAAAAAAGAGAAAGGAGGAGAGAGGTAGGAATTCTATGCTGTGTACTCAATAAAAACTATGGATGCACAAAACATGCATTGGCACCAAAGGCAGACTAACAGAGGAGAAGGACTTTATATGCAAGCATGGCTGTGTGGTAAGGTGCTCGCTTCCCAACCACAAGGTTCTGGGTTCAGTCCCACTGTGTGGTATCTTGGACAAGTAGCACCTACTATAGCCTCGGACTGAACAAAGCCTTGTAAGTGGATTTAGTAGACAGAAACTCAAAGAAGCCTGTCATATATGTGTGTGCGTGCATGTGTATGTGTGTGTCTTTGTGTCTATGTTTATCTCTTACAATCGCTTCACAACCAGTGTTGGTGTGTTTACATCCCCATAACTTAGCACTTAAGCAAAAGATATCAATAGAATAAGTACCAGGCTTAAAATAATTAGCCTTGCAGTTGATTTGTTTGACTAAAACCCTTCAAGGTGGTGCCCCAGCATGGCCACAGTCAAATGACTAACACAAGTAAAAGATTAAAGATAATGTAGGAAATGGGTAGGAGTAGGTTAGCCATGAGAGCATCTTTGAAATGAATTGTTTCAAATGTCCAGAGAGTTCCCAGGAAGTTTTTCACAGCTTCTGTCATCTAAGAGTTCGAACCAACAATGGAGGAGTGTGCTCTGAAAGTACAGTAGCCTCAATATGAGCAGGATGGAGGAAGTGCAAGGAGCTATTACTTCTGTTGCAACAATTGTATTCTCAGTTTCAGTGAAGGGGAGATTGTACCATGTTTGTGTACGAAGTGTGATATTACATGGCAGTGAGTTAAGGCATATGGCTGCATGGTTAAGGTATTTGGCTCACAATCATAAGGTCATGAATTTAATTCCTGGCAGTGTGTCATGTCCTTGAGCAAGACACTTTATTTCATGTTGTTCCAGTTCACTCATCTGGCTAAAATAAGTAACAGCTGTATTTTGAAGGGCCAGACTTGTCTCACTTTGTGTCATGCTAAATCTTCTTGAGAACTACGTTAAGGGAATGCATGTCTGTGAAGTACTCAGCCATTTGCATATTAATTTGATGAGCAAGCTGTTCCACTGATTGGATCAACTGGAGCCCTCATTGTCTTAACCAATGGAGTGTCTGTTTACGGTGGTGAATGATGAGCGTGAACATGAAAGATGTTTGAAGACCAGAAAGAAATGAAGGGATTATGGGATGCTGGATGCTAATGTGCATGAATGAAGGATGGCAGTTGGATGAAGAAACGCAGAGTGATCCAATCGGAAGGAAGTTTGTGACAAGGAAGGGCAAAGAAGATATTGGGAGAAGTGGTGAAAGATCATTTCAGGAGGTGAGTTTGGGGAAGGGGATGTCGAGGGACCACAAGAATGGTGAGACACTTTGATGGAGAAGACAATGCCAAACTATGTAATCTTGAAAAAAACCCCAGAAGAACAAGGATGTAATATGATGATAAACATGATTATTGTGATGATGATAATCCTTTCTATTATAAGCACAAGGCCAGAAATTTGCAGGGAGGGGGTAAGCCGATTACATCAACCCCAGTGTGTAACTGGTACTTATTTAATCAACCCCGAAAGGATGAAAGGCAAAGTCGATCCCGGCAGAATTTGAACTCAGAACGTAAAGACAGACAAAATATCGTTAAGCATTTCGCCCGGCGTGCTAACGATTCTGCCAGCTCACCACCTTCCATATGATGTTAATAATGACAATAATGAGGATGATATGATGACGACGACGACGACGACGATGATGATGATGATGATGACAGTGATGAACGCACTGATGATAACAATGCTCCTGCTGATGATGATGATGTCAACGATGACAACGACGATGACAACGACGATGACAGTGATGATGATGATGGTTATGACGATGATGACAGCAATATATGAAGTAAGCTATCACGATACACACTTAATATTTTATCTCTCTCCGTAATCTAATAAATCTATCTTATTCTGAGATTACAACAAGCTTTGGCAACGCTAGTGTCAGATTCAATGACACATCAACCATGAATAAAGAGAGACGAATCATTAATTAAAGTAGAAATGGCGCCATGTTTTTCAGTAAACCAGGTTCTGAGAGATTTGTCAGAAAAATTATAATGCTGGATATTCTCTAAAAATACCATTATTATAATAACTAGGGTGTTACCTGTCATAGGATGGGAAATTCTGGAAGTATAAGTTTGCCACCATGGACAATACCAGCAAATATGAAATACAGGTGCAGGAGTGGCTGTGTGGTAAGAAGTTTGCTTCCTAACCACGTGGTTCTGGGTTCAGTTCCACAGCGTGACAACCTCCACCTGACGAAAGCCTTGTGAGTGAATTTGGCAAATGGAAACTGAAAGAATCCTGTTGTGTGTGTGTGCCTTTGGGTCTGTATTTGTCCCCCACTACTGCTTGAAAACCAGTGTCAGTGTGTTTACATCCCTGTAATTAAACAGTTCAGCAAAAGACACCAATAGAATAAGTAATAAGGTAGATTCATTCAATTAAAAATTCCTCAAGGTGGTGCCCCAGCATGGCCTCAGTCTATTGAGTGAAACAAATAAAAGGATTAACTGATACATACAATAACTACAATTTAACTTTTACCAAATTTCTTGATGCTTATGATGAAACGAATAATAATTTTCAAACAAAAAAAAATTACTTATTGCTTTAAAATAAAATTTAATAAAATAACCCAACGATGTCCATCCTCATTGGTCACACATTCTGGCAGATCAGGGTAGCAAGATGGCAGAATTGTTACAAACCAAGCAAAATGCTTAGCAGTACTTGAACGATGATGAAGATGATGATGATAAATACCGTTATTTACCCCTCCTCTTCCTCCTACTCCTCCTCTGTCTCTATAATTCTTTTGCATTCGCTGTGTCAGTGTTTGTTGCCAATTCTAATACAAGGAGGTGCTTTAAGGGCAATGCAAAACGCCTGGTTGGAGGCCTAGCCTTCCCTCCGAGTTCTTTCACAGGACTTAGAAAAACTGAAGGACTGCTGCAATGAGTGTGTGAATCTGAGAGGGGAATATGGGGAATAAAATCATAATTAACTGACCCTTCTCTATTTTCTTTTACCCAAAGCCAGGAACTTTTCAGCACCCCTCATACACCCACTCATCCTGCACCTCCTATGTTAACTCTCTGTATCTCTCTCCCCTTTTACTCTCTCCCCTTTTACTCTCTCCCCTTTTACTCTCTCCCCCTCTCTCTATATGATGCTAAAGTGTGACTAGAGAAGTCAGCTAACGCATATTTCAATCAACATTTATTATATTTATGTTATCCTCCTCCTCCTCCTCCTTCTCATTATCATCATTTAACGTCCACCTTTCCATTCTTGCATGGATCGGAGAGTATTTACTGAGGCAGATTTTCTATGGCTAGATATGGAAGATTGGAAACAAACAACATCGCTTGTATGACAGTGACGTTTATTTATCCAATGGTGTCATGACAAGGGCACTGGCACTCCATCAGTTATGACGACAGGGGTTCCAGTTGATCAGATCAACCAAACAGCCTGCTCATGAAATTAACGTGCAAATGGCTGAGTACTCCACAGACATGCATACCCTAAATGTAGTTCTCAAGAAAATTCAGCATGACACAGAGTGTGACAAGGCTGGTCCCTTTGAATTACAGGTACAACTCATTTTTGCCAGCTGAGTGGACAGGAGCGATGTGAAATTAAGTGTCTTGCTCAAGGACACAATGCACCATCAGGAATTGAACTCACAACCTTATGATTGTGCACCAGATAACCTAACCACTAAGCCATGCACCTTCACCTAACAAGATAAGAGTACACCCAAACACGCACATATATTACAGGTTTCCTTTAGTTTTTGTCTATCAAATCCACCCACAAGACTTTAGTTGGCCCAGGGCTATAATAGAAGACACTTTTCCAAGGTGCCATGCAGTGGGACTGAACCCAAAACCACATGGTTGGGAAGCAAGCCTCTCAACCACACAGCCCCACCTGTGCCTATTAATTTATCTAAAACAGAAACCAATATTTTCTGCTCCAAATTATCAGCAAAACGCACCATTTGATACACTGTTTAGAAAATCTGATACATCATTTCGAGAAAGCTCTTATTTATGATGTGTGATGATAGCAGAAGGGTTGTTTTAATAATGCTGAAAGACCTCTTCTTTCACCAAAGATTGTCGTCTACAGAAGAAGTCTTGAATAACATTTCAGATAACAATGGTTGGAAGGCAGAACGTTGACAGCAGGTTTATGAATTGTTTTTTCTCACAACAGGTAATGTTAGCAAACATAACGATGTGGAAGTTTTAAATATCAGCTCGTTAATCTGAAACACACACAAGCTTAATTATTAATAAGCCTAGCAGGGACAGAAATACATGGTGCATCAGAAAAACCTCTCCCTCTTGTTTCAGTGCTTCCTCCAGAATCATATTCCAATGATGGTCATATTCGTCACAGAAAAATCATGTAAAAAAAAAAAAAAAAAAAAAAAAAAAAAACAATTGCAGTAATGCAAGCATAGGAATCCAAAATTTCAGGATTGCAGGTCCAGATTCGGTCTGGAATGTTTTTAATACATCGTGAACTCTCCCTAAATTTCTTTGTCTCTCTTTCTCTCCCGCTCTCTCTCTTTCTCTCTCTCAGTCTGCCTTCACCACTGGCCTTACCATCTCTATACCTACTATTACACTCACCCCAGCATGAGAAAGTGTCATAGAATAGTGAGAGAGGGTGGAGGGGGATCAAAGTGCGATACACTGACACACAGAAATTAATTTTCACATTTATTAAATTAGATAATTGTTTCAACTATACATAAGGCGGCGAGTTGGAAAATTTGGTTCTATGAATTCTGCACACACCAACTGAATTCCACAAGTATATTCAGTAAGAGGTGTGTTCCTGCTGTATGATGGCACATTGCAGCAGATAACCATACAGGAGCTTTGACATGCATGCTATAAGGTGACATTAAATATATATACATATATATTTAATGGATTTATGAATTTCTTCCATACCAGCACCAAACTGATAACACTACCATAAATTTATTCTGGAAGATGGGAACAATAAGTGGTTGCCAGAATAAATAGCATTGGAGATTTTATGAGCGCATTTGAAAACATTTCACATAAACAGACTTAAAGAATATTTCTTATTGTCAGTTAGTTGTTCACAAGTCAGAGACAAAAGCACACAATATAAGCCACAGAACAGATATATTTATATTGTCAAGCAACATGTTATTGGTTACACAAATGATGAGAATGCTACTATTTCAACCATTTTCTGGACATTTTTCTATTGAAAAACAGTCTTTGTTTCAGCTAATTTTCAAAAAAATGAAAAATTTAGTAAATAACTTTGCCACTATTAAACTGGTGTTTGGAACAGAGTAACATGAAATTTTGAGGGAAGGTTTCCATTTTGGTCACTTTAACCCTTTTGTTACCATATTTCGGTTGAAATACAATGCGTTTATTTCAATAAATTTTTGAAAACAATGAAGAATCTAGTAAAATAACTTTGCTATTATTAAACTGGTGTTTTGGGGCCTCACAGAGGCAATGACAAAAGACCGAAACCTCTGTAGGTCTCTAGAGGACTGAGAAGACCTGGCAAATAAAGTGAGTCCACAGCTGTCATGTACACCAATGTTGCATAACCAGCCCACTCAAAAGTACCTTGGATCGTAGGGTGACATGCCATGCTTGAGGAAACCTATAAAGTACATCAACATCAACAGCAATATTAAAATCAAATTAAATGGAAATTTTAGTTGTGAACCCCATGCTGGTAGCACGTAAAAAGCATCATCCGAACATGGCCGATGCCAATGCAGCTTTGACTGGCTTCCGTGCTGGTGGCACGTAAAAAGCACCATCCGATCGTGGTCGATGCCAGCTCCTCTGGCTCTTGTGCCAGTGGTGTGTAAAAAGCACCCACTACACTCTTGGAGTGGGTGGTGTTAGGAAGGGCATCCAGCTGTAGAAACACTGCCAGATCAGATTGGTGCCTGGTGCAACCTTTTGGCTTCCCAGACCCCAGTCGAACCATCCAACCCATGCCAGCATGGAAAACGGACGTTAAACGATGATGATGATCATGATCTAAGACAGTTCTTGTTAATGGACGTAGACGACATAAAAACAAAACAAAGTGGATATATGATATATAGAAGGTGATATGCGATATATTT
>NC_068983.1:5298753-5299860 GCF_001194135.2 Octopus bimaculoides | reverse complement strand
TGTGTGTGTGTGTGTGTGTGTGTGTGTGTGTGTGTGTGTGTGTGTGTGTGTGTGTGTTAGCATGTGTGTGTTTGTGTGTGTGTGTGCGTGCAGGCATGTTTGTGTGTGTGTATGTGTGTTTGTGTATGTGTGTGTGTGTGTGTGCATGTCTGTATGTGTGTATGTGCTTGTTTGTGTGTGTGTATGTGTGTTTGTGTATGTCTGTTTGTGTGTGTGCATGTCTGTGTGTGTGTGTGTGTGTGTGTGTGTGTGTGTACACTTATGAGTGAGTATGCATGAGAATAAGTGCGTGAATATGTGAGGATGTACTCATGTATGTTTATGTCAGTAAGGAAATGTAATGAGACCGCATGCGTATGTCTGACTGAATGTATGTATTTGTGTTGTATACAAGTCACGACTACTGCATTGTTTTAATAGTTGTTGTTGTTGATGCTGCAATTGTTGTTGTTATAGTTGCTGTTGTTGTTGCTACAGTTGTTGGTAAAGTTGTTCAGTGTTCCTCAGTATATTCAACCCTAACCTAATTACCAAAAATATTAGTATTCTCATCCTTAATTTACTCTTCCTATGCATATGTATAACCATTTTAAATTAAAACAATTTAAAGTTGCTCTATTTTCCTAGTTTTGCCTAATTACTGTGTCATTCACAAAAACAATTATTGACATAAATTCACAAATACTAATTATCCCCAAATTTGAGTTAAAAATCATCCTCAGAGAATTTTTGACTTAACCCTTTTGTTACTGTATTTATTTTGAGATGCTCCGTCAAGTGAAATCATAGTTGTAGCCAATACCAGTGCTACCTGACCTGACTGGCACGTAAAAAGAACCCACTACATTCTCGGAGTGGTTGGCATTAGGAAGGGCATCCAGCTGTAGAAACCTTGCCAGATCAGATTGGGGCCTGGTGCAGCCTCGTGGCTTGCCAGTCCTCCATCAAACCGTCCAACCCATGCCAGTATGGAAAAAAGACGTTAGATGATGATGATGACGATGATGATGATCATGACGATGATGATGATGATGACGATGATGATGATGATGACGATGATGATGATGATAGTTGGGCATGAAATATTAAATATGTATATATGTATGC
>NC_068983.1:5297838-5298543 GCF_001194135.2 Octopus bimaculoides | reverse complement strand
TATATATATATATATATATATATATATATATGTGTGTGTGTGTGTGTGTGTGTGTGTGTGTGTGTGTGTGCATAAATGTAATTCTTTTCCCAAATAAATGGCACTTCATTTCGATTTCTTATTACTGCTCTGTAGTCAACCAATGCCTTGTTCCGAAGTGTATGTATGTTGAGTTCAAACACCAGGTTATTAATATCATTAAGCCAAAATGAAATTATGGTACTCTGTTGGTCCCAATGACAAGGGTCCCAGTGGATCCGACCAACAGAACAGCTTGCTTCTGAAATTAACAGGCAAGTGGCTGAGTACTCCGCAGACATGCATACCCTTAATGTAGTTCTCAGGGGGATGTAGTATGGTACACAGAATGTGATAAAGATGGCCCTTTGAATTACGGGTAAAATTCATTTTTACCAGCTGAGTTTATAAATTTTTATGTGTCTATGAATTATGTATTTATAAATTCTTGGAAATTTTTTATATATCATATAGTTGAATGCATCTATGTATGTATTTTGGATACCATGGAGAACTTCATTAAAATGGATTGAATGAATATATACATCGGCCTTAGAATTGGTTTTCTCTCCTCCTTAATTTTATATTCCTGAAGCTCCATCAGAGCGCTAATTGGTTGAGCTGTATAAAGTGGATATCTATATCAATTATTTTTTCATGGTTTATATATATACATACATATATACA
>NC_068983.1:5294071-5296156 GCF_001194135.2 Octopus bimaculoides | reverse complement strand
ATATATATGTATATATATATATATAATCCAACAAATGTGCACTACATGGCTGTACTCTATGTACTCTAAGCATAATAGCTGGGAACTCATGTGGTGAACCCATGCAAAAACTTTCATGTATGCGCAGGAAGGGTGGCATCACCTCTCACCCAAAGAGCATCTGGCTGCAGAAATCTGCCTCTGCATATTCCATCCGACTAATGTGAACATGGAAAAGTGGATGTTAAATGATGACAATGATAATGACGACGACAACGGATGGTGGTGATGATGATGAGGAAGTGGTGGACATTTCTAACTCTGTAACTGCCACTGAACTCTGGAACCTAATACTTGTGTAGTGGTGGTGTCAATAACAAGCCAGTGGTGTTCTATTTTTACGCTGACACTTTGAGGTCATCCCTCAAAGTGTGTGACTGAGTATTTTATTATATATACATGTATATATTTCAAAATGTGTGCGCATTTGTGTATGTTGTATGCATTCACCAACTCAAACAAGGAGACCATCCAGAAGAGTTGCAGGAGATTCCAAAGTCGTCTGGAGGCCGTGGTTGAAGCCAATGGCAATTTTATTGAATAAATTTACTCTTTAGTATTTCAAGATATTTTTATGTAATTTTGGTAAATATATTTGTTAAAATGAGATGTTAAGTGTTATTTTCATTTTCGCATAATTTAGACAACAATTCATTCACTGCACCCTGTATATATATATATATATATATATATATATATAGAAGAGTTACAGAATGGAGTATGGGAAATCCAAGCTACATATGTTTCATAGTGAGTGAAACCGCAGAAGTGGTAAAATACGAGTGAGGTGTATACTGTTGGCTACTCTTCATTTCACATTCCCCCAGTCTACTCAGCTGTAAATGAGGCCCAACGCTCAAAAGGAACTCAGCCACTTTGCCTCTGTGAGGCTCAATACTTGAGAGGAACTCATCCACTTTGCCTCCGAGGCCCAACACTCAAAAGGAATTCATCCACTTTGCCTCTGTGAGACCCAACGCTTGAAAGGAACTCAGCCACTTTGCCTCCATGAGGCGTGTGTGTGTTTATTTGCTCAAACCTCTTGACAACCAGTGTTGGTGTGTTTATGTCCCCATAGATGACCGGTTTGGCAAAAAGAGACAGTATAAGTACCAGGTTTATAAAAAAAGAAAGAAAACCGAGGTTGATTCATTCATCTAAATTGTCTTCAAGGCAGTGCCCCAGCATGGCCAGAATCTGATAACCGAAACAGGTAAAACATAAAAGCTTTTCCACCTGAATACTTACATTGATTACTAACTCATCCTACCACCACTACCTTTCTTAAGCCATAACCCCTCTCTCTCTCTCTCTCATACTATCTTTCTCTCTCCTTCTCTCTCATACCCCACCTACCTCTCTGCCTCTATTATGCTGTCTTTCTCTTTCCTTCTCTCTTGCACTTACTGCTCTCTCATACTGTCTCTCTCTCCCTCTCTCTCTCTTTCTGTCATATCCTCTCTTGTACCCCCTCACTGTCTCTGTCACACAATCTATTTCTCTCCCCCTCTCTCACACACTCTCTCTCTCTCTTTCCCTCTTCCCCAATATACTGGGGTTGTATGTCTGCATACACACACACACACACTAGTATAAAAAACAACAACAGCAACAGCAACAATAGCAGTAATAGATCTGTTATCCCCCTCACTGCCTGGTCTTTGCTGCAACCATTGATGCGATAGATTTAATTGAAGCCTTTCTCATTTGCAACAAGAAGAAAGCCATAATCTGCCATAGAAAAGAAGCTAGATGTCTGCCATAAATCAGATGGCGCCATTTTGTTAGAACACACTGTCTTTTGGAGATTTTAGATCTTCACTTTAACCAAATCCTTGATAACAATCACTTCGTTATGAATTTAATTTTTCAAATAAACCTTAATTGTTGGCATTGTGTGCTGTTTAAACTATTATTATTATTATTATTATTATTATTATTATTGTTATTATTATTATTGTTACTATTGTTATTATTATTGTTATTATTATTATTATTATTATTATTGTTATTATTATTATTATTATTATTATTATTATTATAATA
>NC_068983.1:5293632-5294061 GCF_001194135.2 Octopus bimaculoides | reverse complement strand
GTTATTATTATTATTGTTACTATCATTATTATTGAAGGCGGCAAGCTGGTAGAAACGTTAGCACGCCGGGCGAAATGCTTAGCAGTATTTCGTCTGCCGTTACGTTCTGAGTTCAAATTCTGCCGAGGTCGACTTTACCTTTCATCCTTTCAGGGTCGATAAATTAAGTACCTGTTGCATACTGTGGTCAATCTAATCGACTGGCCCCCTCCCCCAAAATTTCAGGCCTTGTGCCTAGAGTAAAAAAGATTATTATTATTATTGCCATTATTATTATCATCATCATTATTATTATTATTATTGTTATTATTATTATTATTATTATTATTATTATTATTATTATTATTATTATTATTATTATCATTGTCATCCTTCTTTTTATCATCATCATGATTATTATCATCGTCATTATTATTATTATTATTGTTA
>NC_068983.1:5284125-5293622 GCF_001194135.2 Octopus bimaculoides | reverse complement strand
TTATTATTATTATTGTTATTATTATTATTATTATTATTATTATTATTATTATTATTATTATTATTATTATTAATAGTTATCGCCAAGCCAACATGACAGTCCCAAAAATAGGACGAATGCTGCCGTTGATTAGCTCCAGGAGGTCGTCACCTCTAGATAGCTATGTGACACATAGCTAGTGTGACACACTAGTCATGTGTCACACAGCTAGCTAGGGGTGATGGCCTCTTGGAGCTAGTCAACGGCAGCATTCGTCCTATTTTTGGGACTGCCATGTTAGCTTGGCGATAACTATTAATATCCAGTACCGCTGCCGTAGTGTCCTTTAGAGAGACTTAGAGATATTGATATTTCTATTATTATTATTATTATTATTATTATTATTATTATTATCATTATTATTATTACTGACAGTAAATCTCATCGACAAAATCATGAAGCAGGGAAATCAATAGGGTTATATTTTCACTTGTTTTGGTTTTGTAAAAAAAAAAATGAATAAATAAATCGTTATTGATCTTTAATCTTTTGATTGCAAGATATCTGATAGATTTGTATAAGTATTAAAATATTTTGTTCTCTTTTTTGATTTGCAAGAGTCTTGGTGTGAATGACCCTCCCGAGATACATAAAAATTTTTTTGGGGGTGGGAGAGTCAATTAGATCGACCCTACGAAAGGATGAAAGCTCGCTGCCTTTTTAAAACTCTTAATATATTCTTTTCTATTCTAGGCACAAGGCCCAAAATTTTGGGGTAGGGAGCCAGTCAATTAGATCGACCTCAGTATGCAACTGGTACTTAATTTATCGACCCCGACAGGATGAAAGGCAAAGTCAACCTCGGCAAAATTTGAACTCAGAATGTAAAGACAGACGAAATATTGCTAAGCATTTTGCCTGGCTTGACAACGTTTCTACCAGCTCATGATACTTTGTCATCACCAGAGTTCTCTTTTTTATTAATATTAATAAAAGATGGTTCAAATTCTGCCGAGGTCGATTTTGCCTTTCATCCAGGTTTCCTGACATATCTTGATATGTTGTCCAATCTTTGCAAGCAAAAGGCTCCTTAAATAGTGTTGCTTCTTTCCAGTTCTCCACAAAAACATGTCTGGGCTGATAGTTGTTCAACAGACTGGGAGATAATAAGCTCACATGGAAACAAATGGAGGTTGACAACAGAAAGGGCACCCAGCCATAGAAAACAATTCCATTTCAACATAGTCTTGTTTGATTCATGCAAACAGGGAAAAGAAAGCATTAAAATGATAATGATGATGATGATGATGATGATGTACCTCATCATCATCATCGTCGCTTAACATCTGCTTTCCATGCTAGCATGGGTTGGACGATTTGACTGAGGACTGGTGAACCAGATGGCTGCACCAGGCTCACTCTGATCTGGCAGAGTTTCTACAGCTGGATGCCCTTCCTAATGCCAACCACTCTGAGAGTGTAGTGGGTGCTTTTACGTGCCACCAACACGAGGGCCAGTCAGGTGGTACTGGCAATGACCACACTCAAAAGTATTTTTTACGTGCTACCTGCATGGGAGCCAGTCCAGCGGCACTGGCAACAACCACGCTTGAATGTTGTTTTTCACGTGCCACCAGCACATGTGTCAGTAAGGCAACGCTGGCAACAATCACACACGAATGGTGCCTTTTATGTGCCACCGGCACGGGAGCCAATCCGTGGCCCTGGCAACGATCACGCTCGGATGTGCTTTTAATGTTCCACTGGCACGAGTGCCAATCAGAAGAAGAGAAAAAAAAAAAAAAGCTGCAATCCATTTAAATATTCAGTACCATCTTGACACCCTCTTAACATTCCCTGTACCTCGGGTGGAGGGAAGCTCCCAGCACCTACCTTACTGTTGCCTTGATTCAATAAGTTAAACTTTGAGTCATAACAACAGAGCTATTTTGATGCTGGAATGTGAAGAAATAAATCTTGCAAGTGAGAGGCATCAACCGCTACAACCAACCATCCAACCATCCAACCCACCGACTGACCGACCGACAATCCAAGTTTTCATCCTGGCTTTTAGATTGTAGCAACAACAACAACAGCAACAACAAAAGAGAATTTTACAAAACAGGCTGTTGAAGACAGAAACATAACTTTCACTTCAGGAACAGATTGTGGGCCAAGCATTATCATCATCATCATTATTGTTGTTGTTGTTGTTGCTGTTATTATTATTATTACTATTGTTGTTATTATTATTCGACATTTGATAGTTTCAGGTAAATTCCGATTGCATCACCTGCTACACCTCTGTGTTGCTAAGGTGAATGCAATATTGTTCTTTTTTTTTCTATTTTTTTGTGGGGGAGTAAAAACTCTTCCTGGTGTTGTGTTGCATCTGTTTGTTTTGTTATGGGGTTTGGCTTGGGTCTTTAGTTTTATTAGAGTGTGTAATGTGAGTTATGTTCCCTCTGTTAGATATCCAACCTGTATCACTACTACTACTACTACTACTACTACTACTACTACTACTACTACTACTTATATCGTCCCCAACATTTTTTGTAAACCCTCAGTAGTAAATAAAAAAGGCATTTTATCATTATTGAGTGAGAGAGCAGTGCACGCCATCAAAGTGACACTGGAGTACAAATACACAAAGCCCATTATACCCATCATGACTACCCGTCTGATAAGGGTACACCAGGCACATGCATCACAGCCATATGTGCGCAAACATGGAGATCTTATATCAAAATAAACAGCACATGACCTTGCAGGTGGGGCCCAGTTAGAGTTATTATTATCATTATTATTATTATTGCCTTTGCACAGCTTCTAACGCTGGAGATGTACTACGGTGTCAGTTGTTCACTACCAGTGAACTAAGGTAACACCTCTTATTTTTCTAGCACCTTCCGGAGTATTATTGTTGTTGTTATCTGTAAACATTGGTTTATAAACTAAATGCTAGGCCATATGTTGAAAAGATATGATGTTTTACTGACTGTGTATAAAAATAAATAGCAGAGAAACATGGGAGAAACAGAGGAGATAAAAATAGCTCTAGAGTGAATGAGTTGCACATTCGGAATACATACATACATACATACATACACACACACACACACACACATATATATATATATATACATGTGTACTTTACTAAAAAGTATTTTGTAATCCTTCAGCTTAATGCTAAACTGTTTTCATATGAAAGTTGACATAAAAAGCAAGCATTAATATATATATATGACCCGGCTGACTGACTCCCTGTGCCGGTGGCATGTAAAAAGCACCGTCTGAATGTGGTCATTGCCAGCCCCCTCACCCTGACTGGCTCCTGTGCTAGTGGTATGTAAAAAGCGGCATCCGAAGGTGGTCGATGCCAGCTCCCTTTGGCCCCTGTGCCAGTAGCATGTAAAAAGCACCCACTGCACTCTCAGAGTGGTTGGCATTAGGAAGGGCATCCAGCTGTAGAAACTCTGCCAGATCAGACTGGGGCCCTGGTGCAGCCTCCTGGCTTCCCAGACCCCAGTCGAACCATCCAACCCATGCCAGCATGGAAAACGGACGTTAAACGATGATGATGATGAGATCATAGTTGTGACTGATGCCAGTGTCACGTAACTGGCCTGTTGAAAGCACTCTTCAGTTGTTGGGTGATATGCTGTGCTTGTAAAGATCTGTTGAACCCGGGGCCGATGCCAGTGCTGTTTGACTGACACCTGTGCCGGTAGCATGTAAAAAGCACTGGTTGAGCGATGTGCCTCACAGAGGCAGTGACAGGTGACCAAGGCCTTTGATGATATACCATGCTTGTGTAGACCTGTGAAGCCAACTGAGACCGCAGTCATGGCTGATGCTAGTATCACGTCATTGGCACCCATGCCGGTGGCATGTAAAAAGCACCCACTACGCTCTCAGAGTGATCAAATCTACTCATAAGGTTACCATTAGGAAGGGCCTCTGGCTGTAGAAACCTTGCCAAATCAGATCAGAACCTGGTGCAGCCCCCACCCCCAACCCCTAGCATACCAGTTTTCAGTCCAACTATCCAAGAAAGCAGACGTTAAATGATGATGATGATGATGATGATGATGATGCAGGCATGGCTGTGTGGTAAGAAATTTGCTTCCCAACCAACCCGCATGGTTCTAGGTTCAGTCCTACTGAACTATAGCCTGGGGCTGATCAAATCTACTCATAAGGCTTTGGTCAGCCTGAGGCTATAGCAGAAGATACTTGTCCAAGGTGCCATGCAGTGGGATTGAACCCAGGAATCTCACATGTGTTTGGGAAGCGAGCTTGTTACCACACAACCTGTACCTGTGCCTGTGAATATCATTAAAGAGAATGTTCTTTGTTACTTTATTTCTTCTAGGAAGAAGGAAGGAACGGAAGAAAGAAAGAAAGAAAGAAAAGAAAGAAAGAAAGAAAGAAAGAAAGAATGAAAGAATGAAAGAAAAGAATGAAAGAAAGAAAGAAAGAAAGAAAGAAAGAAAGAAAGAAAGAATGGAAGGAAGACAGAAAGAAAGAAAAGAAAGAAATAAAAGAATGAAAAATGAAAGAAAAGAATGAAAGAAAGAA
This sequence comes from Octopus bimaculoides, assembly GCF_001194135.2. Classification (NCBI taxonomy): domain Eukaryota; kingdom Metazoa; phylum Mollusca; class Cephalopoda; order Octopoda; family Octopodidae; genus Octopus; species Octopus bimaculoides. The sequence continues at coordinate 5,289,059 of NC_068983.1, read as the reverse complement.
AGAAAGAAAGAAAGAAAGAAAGAAAGAAAGAATGGAAGGAAGAAAGAAAGAAAGAAAGAAAGAAATAAAGAAATAAAGAAAGGAACGAAGGAAGAAAAAGGAAGGAAGGCAGAAAGAAATAAAGAAAGGAAAGAAGAAAGGAAGCAAGAAAGAAAGAAAAAGAAAGGAAGAAAGAAAGAAATAAAGAAATAAAGAAAGGAACAAATGAAGAAAAAGGAAGAAAGAAAAAGAAAGGAAGAAAGAAAGAAAGAAAGAAAGAAAGAAAGAAAGGAAGAAAGAAAGAAAGAAAGAAAGAAAGAAAGAAAGAAAGGAAGAAAAGAAGAAAGAAAGAAAGAAAGGAATGAAAGAAAAGAAGAACAGTTCTGGATGGAGATTTATCTCAGCATTTTGTATTTCAATTCTTATGAAACTGGGAAATATAGATACATGTGTGTGTATGTGTGTGTGTGTATGTGTGTGTATATGTGTGTGTGTGTGTGTGTGTGGCATCACAAATATACTTAGCTTTCCTTCTATAAACAACAGAGAAAAGGAGCTGAAGAAGAGAGAAGCCATGCATGTGTATGCGTGTGTGTTTGTAGGTGTGTGTGTGTGTGTGTGTGTGTATTGTATTAGAGAATTTATACATTTTAGATTTTTCTTATTTTTGTGTGTAAGTGAACAAGTGTGTATTTTTGTTAGTGTGTGTATGTGTGTGACATTTCCCCGAGGTGGAAGATATATGTAGATGGCAGCAATGACATTGGATGCCAACGCCAGGCTTGGAAAAACCAATTCACTATTCCGTAGACTTGCCAACATTTGGAAAGTAAAGAGGAAAATAGAAAGAAATATGGCTGCAGCCATGGCCGTGTGGTAAGAAGCTTGCTTCCCAAGCACATGGGTCTGGGTTCAATCCCACTGCATGGCACCTTGGGCAAGTGTCTTCTTCTATAGCAGGGGTTCCTAACCGGTGGTTTATGACCACCACCCCACTGGGAGGTGGGAGGGTTGTGAAGCCGTGGCAAGGTGGGGGTTGTGTAGCCTTGTTAGGAGTGGCTAGGGATAATATTAATTAATTAAAATGTAAATCAATCTGCTAATAGAAGGGGGTTGCATGGGTTCCAAGCTTAACGGTAAGGGGTCGCGAATGCAAAAACGTTGGGAACTGGAGGCAACCAAAGCCTTGTGAGTGGATTTGGTAAATGGAAACTGAAAGAAGCCTGTTGTATATGTGTGTTTGTGTGTGTAGCTTTGTGTTTGACTATCACCATCACAACTGCTTGACAACCAGAGTTGGTGTGTTTGCATCCCCATAACTTAATGATTTAGCAAAAGGAAAAAAGAAATACTAGGGTTTGATTCATTCACCTAAAAATTCTTCAAGGTATTGCCCCAGTATGGCCACAGTCTAATGTCTAAAACATGAGAAAGACAGAAGGTAAAGATTGTCGTAAAATCCAAAATGACCAGCTACAGTTCAATATATTTCTCTGTTCTTCTCTATAGCAATGAAACGTCAATGGTATAAAAAAGATAGAATAAAACTCTAGAAAATGGAGGAGGAAAAAATTTTGTTACTGTCAACAACAAAGGATTGCCTTCCTTCGGTTGTTATTCATAATTGACTTTTTTAGGGTGTGTATCCCAGGACACCAGCAAGAATTTCCTGAAGTGCAAGTAGGGTCCAAAGACTTCCATTCTGGAGTTAAGGATGGTCACTGAGTCGAAGGACTCTTAAATATCCTTGTCCGTTCGGCAATGCGCATGATTTGCAACATTTGGTCCTATTTGGTCTAGAATCATCATCATCATCGCTTAACATCCATTTTCCAAGCTGGCATGGGTTGGACGGTTTGACTTGAGTCTGGGAGCTAGGAGGCTGCATCAGGCTCCAATCTGATCTGGCAGCGTTTCTACAGCTGGATGCCCTTCCTAACGCCAACCACTCCAAGAGTGTAGTGGGTGCTTTTTACATGCCACCAGCACAAGAGGCCAGAGGGAGCTGGCATCGGCCACATTCAGATGGTGCTTTTTACATGCCACTGGCAGGGGATCACAACTACAATTTCCAATTTGCTTTTGATGTCTTTGACTCAATAGGTCTCCTCAGAATTTATGAATATTTAATACATCAGGATACCCATTTCCACAAATCACATGACTTTAACATCAAAGTCCTGATCCTTGGCATGCTTACAGTATGATCCATAGTATCCATGGATATCCGGTTGATCATCATCATTGGTTTGTTTCATCAGGCGATACCGCATTATTGGAGGAATCACAGAGGGACGTTTATCCCTTCTTGCCCGGATGAGGGCCAATCTAAATGAATTAATGATGATGATCAACTGGATACCCATGGATACTACGGTCTATACTGTGCTCATCCCACGGATACGGACTCTGATGTTAAAGTCAAGTGATTTGTGGAAACACACGTAGCGATGTATTAAATATTTATAAAATTCATCCTAGAATTATTGTTATCATTGTGTGTGTATGTGTATATGTGTGTCTGTACATGCAAGTGTTTGTGTGTGTGTATGTGTGTGTGTGTGTGTGTGTTTGTGTGTATCTTAATGTAGACATCACATGATATGGTCGTAAACAAACATCGCTGTCATAAAAGTGGTTGTATCCATTTCCAGTCTTCTGTGAAAAACATGTCTGGTCTTCAAGAAATAATACTTTGCCTAGAAAAACCCGTCTCACTCAATTCCATCAGAGCCATTCAAGCATGGAAAAGCAAACATTAAATGAATGGTAATGGTTACAATATATACGTGGTCTGATCAATAAGTATCCGGACTGTTGCCATGGTAACGAAGCTAAAGCGCTCAGAGTGAAGCCGCATTGCAAAGATTGACCTTAAACTCTGCTGTGCATGCGAATTAAGTCTTAATGTTGTAGCTCACTTCTGCTGTTTACAGCAGTGCTTGGAAGGAAGGTGTGTAGTGTGTGATCATCGCATTGACCATGACAGTGAAAGTTTAGTAGAGAATCTGCATCAAATTTTGCCAAAAGCTTGGAGATACCTGCTCTGAGGCTTACACAAAGCTTTTAAAAAATTTTCATCATTCTTGATACAATCAAGGAGATCTTGTGCAACTGAAACCCAAGTGTCTTCTTGGTCAGCTGAAAGCAGTTTTGGCACAAACTTGGCAGACACACGTCTCATACCCAAATCTTCTGTGATAATGGACTGAACTGAACCATAACTAATCTGCACACTCTCTAATAACTCACAGATGGTGATTCAACGATTTTCCCCTCACAGCTACACGCGCATCTGTGATGTTTGTCTTAGTTCTGCTGGCTGCAGGTCTCTCAGAACGTTTGTCAATATTGACATATTTTTGGCCATCTTGGAAACGTCTGAACCACTCATACACTTCTGTGTGACTCATACACACCTCTCGATATATTTTCTGCAACTTTGCATTGGCTTCTGAGCAGGTATCGCCATGACAACGTTCTTTATCATAGTATGCAATGATCACATGCTACACACTTTCCTTCCAAGCATTGCTGTCAACAGCAGAAGTGAGCTAGAACGTTAAAACTTTGTGCACATGCACAGCAGAGTTCAAGGTCAATTTATGCCAAGCAGCTTCACTCTGCATGCTTTAGCTTCGTTACTATGGCAACAGTCCGGATACTTATTGATCAGACCTCATATATCACATGATCACATGATCAACCAGACTATCAGATGTTGTTATACATTGCTGGTCACAATGCGCTTTGCATCATTTCTTAGCTTTCAAATGATGGGTAGGGAACCAGGCCAACGTTCCCTTTGATTTGAAGGTTCCCCCATCATAGGGTCATCCATTTACAGCTGAGTGGACTGGGGCAGCATGAAATGTTTTTTCAAAAACACATGCCACTCAGTCCAGTGAAACACCCTAACCACTAGGCCATGCACCTTCAGCTTTAAAGATAATCTGGAACTCGACTGACAAAAGAAAACTCCGAAAGATCTGTCCTTGTTTTTTCTTGTCCCTGTTTTGTATCCTCTAACTGTCTGGATGTTTTGCGTTCTTGTCCCATTTTTGTGTATTCTTTTATATATATATATCTTTTATATATATATATCTTTTATATATATATATACATAAATTAAATAATAAGGGTAGAAATTGATATTAATCAAGTAAAACCAGTGGCCTAGCATATTTAAAAAATCTGAAGATTAAAAATTGTGCTACATACAAAATTAAGAGGAATGACCACTAAAGTGGATACCTAATAGAACACACTCTTCATGGTAATGGTGATTTGACGTCTATTTTTAGCATATTAGGTGTCCACTTTAGTATTCATTCCTCTTAATTTTGTATATATATATAGATGTATATATATTTCATAATCTTCCAATACTGAAACACGTGTAGTTCCTTCGTAATTGATAATTATAATTTTAACTTAAGTAGGAGATAATTAAGAAAGTATATTTTATACCCTGCTAGTATACGGGTTATATCCTTTAAAGGATTATTTCATGATGTGCAAATAGATACCACAAGTCTACCTTCAGATATACTCATTAGGTTATTTTTTTGTATGATCTGAAATAGAATACCCACATATCTATTAATCCTCAAAACTGAATTATTAATGATTTATATTATTTATTTTGTATATTTCTAGATAAATATAGAAATATATGATAAAGAAGACCCCAAGGAACGATATGCAGATGCATGTAATGCTAAAGGGTTGTACTTGATTGATTTGTAAATTTGTTTTTTCCAAATTATTTTTTCAATGTGTACGAATAACAAGGAAAAAATACATAAATAAATAGTTACCAGAGTAGCAATGCTTTTTCCGAAACATATGCTGGAAGTATAAATGATTTGAATAACACCTGCATCTGACTCCATTCTTAATTTATCCATGTTATATATATATATATATATATATATATATATATATATATATAT
>NC_068983.1:5279322-5282955 GCF_001194135.2 Octopus bimaculoides | reverse complement strand
TATATATATATATATATATATATATATATATCGCTGGCAATTTTTTTTCCTCCATCTTCCTTTTCTATTGGACTTTCCTCTGTTTCTGAAGAAGAGCTTTGCTCAAAACGTAAAACCACCTTTCTTTCCTTCCCTGAGTGTCTACTTTACATGTACCACATCCTCACATTGTTGGCTTTTTCTGTGTTTGTTCTTCGGGCTTCTTTTAGTCTCCGTCTACCAAATCCACTCACAAGGCTTTGGTTGGCCTGAGTCTATAGTAGAAAACACTTGCCCAAGGTGCCACACAGTGGGACTGAACCCAGAGCCACGTAGTTATGATGCAGGCTTGTTACTACAGAGCCACACCTGCTCCTATACATATATGGTCAGGTTTTGACATTTCTAATTCAATCGGACATTATTAGCTTTATCAAAAGTTGTAATGTTCCCAGAAATTGTATTAAAGACATCTAAAGTCTAGAGTATTTGGCAAACAGACATTTTGGAACCAATAGATGTCATAGCATCACTATGTGTGCTTCCCTACTTCAGCATGGATTGTCTGTGTGTTCATGGGTATTAGTGTGTGTGTGTGTGTGTGTGTGTGTGTGTGTGTGTGTGTGTGTGTGTGTGTGTGTGTGTGTGTGTGTGTGTGTGTGTGTGTGTGTGTGTGTGAATGTGTGTGAGGCATAGCAGCGTGTTTGGTGATGCTTTACAGAATGTCATGTCGACTCAGCAGTCTGGTTTTGCTGTGTATTTGTTGCTTACTACTAAATTGTCGTCGTCGTCATCATCGTCATCATATCATCACCATCATTACCACCACCACCACTATCACCATCATCACCATCATCACTATTACCATCATCATCATCATCATCATCATCATCATCATCATCATCGTCATTGTCATCATCATCACTACCATCATCATCATCACCATCATCATCTTCATCGTCATCACCATCGTCATCACCATCATCATCCTCATCATCGTCGTCACCGTCGTTATCATCATTGTCATCATCATCACCATCATCATCATTACCATCATCGTCATCATCATCGTCGTCATCGTCATCATCATCAGCATCGTCATCATCATCATCATCATCATCATCATCAACACAGTGAATTACCACTGCCACCAACACCAACACTACAGACATTTCCTAATTGATGGACGTGCTAGAAATAGCAGACTGCTCTCTCTCAAATCACACTCTATTTTTTGTTGTTTTCTTTTTCTTCTCCAAGAGACATGTTCAATGATTCAATGATGCCATCTGATATAAACTAAGAAAAGAGTGGGTGGTCCAGGCCGGAATGTCCTTGATCAGACGTCTGCTGAATCAGCTCCGTTCTTGAAATCTGGAGCTAAGTAACCATATCAATACTTCAAAGAACACAAACAAAAGGGTTTTTTTTTTAACACATTTACATTACCACCACCACCGCCACCACTCCAACCACCACCACCACCACAATGACTATCACTACCACTGCCATCATCATCATCATCACCACCTCTACCACCACCAGTTCATGTCCAGCTTCCATGTTGTTATGTGTTGCACTGGTCATCATGATTCGGGTCAGTTTGTCAGAGTTACTGCCCTCTTGGGTCTGGTCAGCACAACCAAGCCTCACTCACATTTTATTTTGATATAGTATCTACAGCTGGATGCCCTTCCTAAAACCAACCATTTCACAGGATTTAGTGCGTACATTTTATTCTAGCGCCAGCACCAGAGAAGTCATCATGTCCTCTTCAACCCTAACAATGTCTCTGTCCATTTGTTATTCATACTCTGAGACAGAAAATGATCCTCAGTACGCTACGTTGTCATCCTTTGTTCAGGATAGCATGACCAGTAGAGTGAGGTAGAGGGGAGGATGGTTGCAGAGGATGAATTAGGGTGAGAAGGGGAAAAGAAAAGAGAGTGATGGTGTGAGAGACAAGAGAGAAATGTTAGAAGAGTAAGTAAGATAGTAAAGACAGAGTATAAAGAGAGAGGGGGAGGGGGAGAGTAATAGTATAAAGTAATGGGAGAGAGATGCTAATGGAAGCAACATGTTTGCAAGTGGGAGAGTGAGTGATGGATAGTCACAGAAAGAAAAGAGAGTAAGGTGGAGGAAACATGTGTAGAGAGATGGTGTGGGAGACAAGAGAGAGATGCTGGAAGAATAAAGAAGAGAGACAGTAAAAACAGAGTGTAAAGAGAGAGAGGGGGGGGGAGTAATGGGAGAGAGGATGCCCAAAACCAGGCAAGATGGCAAGATGTGTGAGGGTGGTTCCTATGGCATTGAGGTAGATCCAGCCACCCCCGTTAATGGGGACAAAACCTGGATTCAAAATGATTGATGATGATGATACATATATATACACTAGCAAGATATCTGGTAGTGCCTGGGGAAACAGACAACTCAATTTGTCGTCAATTTGTTGAACCAGAATCCTGGTAATTCTACATAAATGTATTATTTGAAACACGTATGTGTATTCTTATTAACAGAAACATAAAATTAAAAATGAACAATAGCTATTATCTCTGATACAACATAGACAAATAATTCTCAGCAAAGAGTTTTATGATAAGTAATGTTCTTAGTTCTTCCTGCCATGAGCATCGACAAAGTTTGTTTTGGCTTCCTACGTGACTGATATTTGAAGAAAGAAACAAACAAGTCATTAGTGTTATTCATAGAAATTCGTAACAGCAAATGAATAAAGCATTTAATTGTTTGTTTTGTTTTTTTAACTAAATAGAGACGAGTTCCCACTGTTGATACACACAAAAGTAAAGAAATATTTGTAGCAAATGACAATGGAAATGTCATAAGAGGAATTGTCTGTTAAATTTTGAAGGAAAATAATTGAATAAAAGCTTTTCAGTGAATAACTCTCTTGTATTATTTACGGTACTAATTCTGAAAGAGATATCCTAATGAACCACAAATATTCTGAGCTTTGAAGTAAATGCATTGATGTATGGATGAAAATATCTCTAGTGACAGAATTGAGTGACTGTCCAAGAAAAAGAATGGAAGAAGTACTGGATGAAAATGAGTAGCTGTTATGGCAGCATAACAAATGTTTTAGTACTGAATTCAAACATGTCTATTATATATAGATACAAATTGATGATACAGAAATATTTAGTTCGACATGCTGAATAAGGATTTGTATCTATATCTATCTGTAGCGTACTTTTTGTGGGTGTTCATTCTGTAATTTTTGAGCAAATCAGGCAAACAAACTATATTACCAAATATGCATTGTGATATATTAAGATATACATTGAGAACTACAGAGTGAGAGTAATATACAGCTACATCAGGGTTGTTGATAATGAGATTTAATAGAAATAGTGTGAGTATAGAAGGCATATGAGTGAAACATTATACGTTTCCAATGAATATATGTTTGGCTTAGAATTTTCTAAGGCTGCATAAGGGTAGAAAAAAAATACAAAATGATGGAAGAGAGGGAGAATGGAAGAGAGGGATGAGGGTGGGAGAATGATTTTATGTCACTGATGTGTGTTAACGGATAGTGTAATGTTAAAGTGAGAGGGATGGACAGCAATAAAGATAGGGGGATGAGCAAGAGAGTGAGGGGTTTCAATGAGCAATAAAGGATAGGAAGAG
>NC_068983.1:5276389-5279087 GCF_001194135.2 Octopus bimaculoides | reverse complement strand
CCTAAACCTCCATCATCATTTCATATCTGTTTTTTTTTTCATGGAGTTGGGTGTGTTTTCTCCAGCCCTTTTCTAATAGTCATGGTTTTTCATCTTCTGTGAGATTCAGTGTAGTCTTCTCTTTTGCACAAAATATAGAATTCCTCTCATATCCAATTTTGCTCTCAGCTCATTTAAGCTCTGCTCTTTACTAACAATACATTAACATTACACACACACACACACCAAAGCATATTTGCCTCATTTCTTTCCAGCCTCTACAAACCTTTTACATCCAAGACCTCTTTGTTTCAATACCATGCAGCATTACACTTCCTACACAAGTTTCATACAATCTGTTGTTCTCTCTGAAAGAGAAACTTTTTATAAACAGCAAAAGTTAAAGCTTCTTGAACTTGTTTCACCCATTCTTGTTCTGGCATCTCTGTTTTCAAACACCCAACTTCATTGTTAATTAGGTCACTTTAGGTAGCAAAACTACTTCTAATGAGGCCTTCCAAGCAGTTAAAGGTATTTATTTCCCATGTGCTGTTACTACTAGCTACCTCTGTACACCTGTGTCATATATGAAGTCTACCTTTAGCTGCCTGTATAATGTTACAACATCTACAGGGTGTTAATAGTTTGTATTAGGTTTATCATATCAAAATGCTATCTACTCCCCTGCTGCATGTCAACCATAAAACATGTCTCAGACAGCTGTAGAGTTCTGTCCTCTTCCTTCATCATCATAATCATCATCATCGTTTAACGTCTGTTTTCTATGCTGGCATGGGTTGGACGGTTTAACTGGGGACTGGCAAGCCAGGAGGCCACACCAGGCTCCAATCCAATCTGGCAATGTTTCGACAGCTGGATGCTCTTTCTAACGCCAAACACTCTGAGAGCGTAGTGGGTGCTTTTTACGTGCCACTGGCACAGGAGCCAGCTAGGCAGCACTGGCATCTGCCACGTTTGGATGGTGCTTTTTACATGCCACCGACACAGGAGCCAGTCGGGGTGACGGGGATGCTGGCATCAACCACATTCGGATGGTGCTTTTTACGTGCTACCGGCACAGGAGCCAGTCAGGTGACACTGGCAATGACCCACGCATGAATAGTGCTTATTGCATGCCACCAGCATGAGAGCTAGTCAGGCATCACTGGCATCGGCCACAACTAGTTTCCATTTGATTGTGATTTGATTTTTGATTTTTGATTTTGATTTTGATTTGACTTGACTCAATAAGTCTCCTCAAGCACAATGTGTTACTCGACAATTCAAAGGTACTTCCTTGTTAACTAAAACCTCACTCTTTGCAAAGTTTTCTGCCTCAAGATTTTGCCACCAGCTATGCCCCTGCACACAGTCTATCTCGGATGAACGCCTCCCTCTACAACTGATTTTTCCCAACACCCACCTCTACCAGTCTTCACTCACTGCATTGCCCTCCCCCTATCTCTTACTCTCATGAACCTACCTATTCACTCACCCCATCCAATCTTCTGCACCACTTCAGTTATTTTCTCCTCCCTCTAACTTGAAGTTACACCCCCAACACATAGTCATGACCAACATCTCTCTCTCTCTCTCTCTCTCTCTCTTCCGACTGAGTAGTCATGTATCACCTCTACTGCAAGACACCTCTTCCTGTCCATCTATCATACATTAACTTCTCATCATCTGATTGAATACAACTGCCCCACCACCACCTCCACTACCACTCAGGTGAGGGTTCTTGTCTTGTAAGTTACTTGGTGACCTCCCTGGTGTTGGTGCCATGCAAAAGGAAATGCTGTACACTCTGTGTTGTGGCTGCCATTAGGGGACAACATCCAAATGTAGAAACGGTGCCAAAGTGGAGTTTGGCACAATCTTCTGGCTTACCAGCTCCTGTCAAACTGTCCAAGCTATGCCAGCATGGAAGAACATGGACATAAAAGGATGACGACGACGACAATGATGATGATGATGATGATGATGAATGGAATTTCTTCTCTAAATCTTTAACAGATTCAGTTCTAAGAACTAGATCATTGCCACAGAGAAGTTTCCAGAATCAAAAAGATTTAAACCTCTCTGTTATGGCCCACAGAACACTTTAATAAACAGGAGGAGACAGAAGACTGACCCCTGAAGGACCCCTAGATTCACACTAAAGTCATCCCTGTACTCATCACTTGTTTTTAATTTCTGCCTCAATCTAATATTGATTAACGGTAAATCCTAGAGTTGTGGGTTACCCCTGCGTTGTGGTTCTTCAGCTTTGCTGACCAGGGGCTGTTAAGTAACAACACTAACTTCTTAATAAAGAACACACAGGATAACGCAGTCCGAGATACACTATTCCTGAAAATAACATGGGATGGTCATAACTGAGACGTCTTTAATTATATGTCTGCTTGGCCAGATCTGAACTAGTATTAAACAACAATTCACACACACACACACGCACACATATATATACGTATATACACACACACACACATATGCACATACGCACACTTATACATATATATGCACACACACGCACATATACACACGCGCATACATGCACATATATATATGCACACACATACATGTATACACATACACGTATACATGTATATATACACACGCATACAAACACATGTATATATATATATATATACATATATATATATATATAAGTATACACACATGAGTGTAATTATATACAGACACACATGCACACACA
>NC_068983.1:5275776-5276379 GCF_001194135.2 Octopus bimaculoides | reverse complement strand
TAATCATATAGGACTACGACAATTTACATATATACACAAATATAGGCATAAACACACATACACATACATACATACATACATACATACATACATACATACATACATACATACAGACAGACAGACAGACATACATACATACATACACAATGCCTGAGAAAACAGGCAGGATGGTCATAACTGAGACGTCTTTAATTATATGTCTGCTTGGCCAGATCTGAACTAGTATTAAACAACAATTCACACACACACACACACACACACACACACACGTATATATACGTATATACACACACACACACATATACACATACGCACACTTATACATATATATGCACACACACGCACATATACACACACGCATACATGCACATATATATATGCACACACATACATGTATACACATACATGTATACACATACACGTATACATGTATATATACACACGCATACAAACACATGTATATATATATACATATATATATATATAAGTATACTCACACGAGTGTAATTATATACAGACACACATGCACACACATACATATGTATACATATATGTACACACACGCATACACACACACGTATATATATATATATATATATATAT
>NC_068983.1:5259956-5274998 GCF_001194135.2 Octopus bimaculoides | reverse complement strand
TATATATATATATATATATATGTCTGGCTGGGGAAGCAATGACCCAAATTTTCTGTCACATAGATTATTTGAATCAAATTGACATGTTCATATTATACAGCCGTTTTTTTAAATTAAAAAAAATCACATTTTATATTAAGGCTGTTCTGTAATTTGAAAAAGTATAAAATATTAATTCAATAAACGCAGAAAACTACGCGTGTTATTTTTCCACCGTTTTTCTGATGGAAGCAGAATGTTGACTTGCTTCCTATGTAAGTGTTACATAATAACGTAAGATTATATATATCATAGGTACTGCAAATTAACAGAAACTTAATCTAAGCATTTAAGTATTTATTAGCATCTAAAACTATTCGTTATCATCTCTTACTAGAAAAAAATTGCCTTTGTGGCATTTCTACAGGAAAAAAAATGTTAAAATATTACACCAAAAAGGATGCAACAGCTCATGTTGCTTCCCTTGCACAGATTATTTTTGTGTCGTCTGCCACTGCTTGTTCCTTCACCATTTGTACCAAGACACCATGGTCCAGTTTTTTTCTTTTTACAATTTTACCTTATCTTGGATAAATATGGAATGGTATTTACGTAAAGGTAGCGTTAAGCTAAATAAGCTAAGGATTAATTTAAGCAAAATATTGGTATCACCATTGATAAATGGCATGGAAATGCATACAATTCCATTTGTGGTCATGCAGTGAATTAGATTGGCAGCCATGGGAATTTCCCCCTCCTAAAGGAAGTGTCAGACCATTAGTTGCAAGAAAATAGGTGCTGTACCTGTAATGCAAAGTATTTTTTTCTAAATAATGAAGCAGAAGACAAAATGGGATGGACATAGGATGAAAAATTGAGACACAAAAACGAACCTAGCAAACTGCGGTCTCTTGCTGGCAGCATTCCAGCTGGTTTAGAGGAAATTATACAGCGGAAGGTATGTAGTTCAAGCATTGGTCAACAAGCACTTAACATATTTCATTACTTCACAACAACAAACCAACAACTTGGATCAAACTGTGTTTTTTGGGGGGGTTTTTTAATTGCTTGTTAGTGAGTTTAAAGATGAAAGTCATTTAGAAATGTATAATTAAATATCAGAAAATTTATTGGACTCTAATCAAAGGAAATAGTTTTATTTGGCGAAAAATGATAGCAATTAGACCAGAAGTCTCTTAAGATTTTCAGAGTTTATATTTTTAGTTCTAAGTGAGCTGCACATATATGCACATATATGCACACACTCGCTCACACATTGGTGTTGGTAAACAAGAATTTTTCCTATTACCTAAAGCACTTTGTTTGGTTAACAAGCATCGAGCACAAACATCATTATTTCAGACCCATTATCAGACTGAAACCAACCGCATGAAATAATCCACTTTAAGACTCAAGGATATAACAGACCCAACGCTCGTATGACATAGATATATGTCAAGTATTTTATGCTTTTGCATGGAAAAAACAAATATTATATCATTGTGGTTTTGTTTTTGGTCTACAAGATTTTTGATGCAAAAACATGAGTTGAACAGATTTCGTTGTTGTATTTTGGGTGGGTCATTTTGTCAATAAGAACACACACACTGATTCTGGTGAGCTGGCAGAACGTTGAGTTCATCAGATAGAAGGTCACTACAATCCCCTGGAACAAGATACCAGTTTATTGCAAGGTTACCTCTTTACAACCAAGTGGATTGGAATTACACGGAATGAAGTGTCTTGCTCAAGGACACAATACACCACCTGGCCTAGGGATTGAAACCATGATCTTGCAATCATGAGTGCCACACAACTTCATTGCACCCTGCTACATGATGATAACATCTCTTTATTTTATGTTCTTTATGTTTTGAGTTCAAATGCTGCTGAAGTCAACCTTGCCTTTCATACATTCAAGGCCAGTAGAATTAAGTACCAGTAAAATAATGGGGTCCATGTAATTGACTTGCTCCTTTCCCCCAGATTTGCTGGTCTTGTGCCAAAAACTTGAAATAATTATTATTAATCATTTAAGGTTTGATTGATTCATTGATGAATTGCTCAATCAATCATTCAATCATTCAATGAAAACCCAGGATCGAAATTTCCTCAAAACATCTGATGAAGGCTGGACGGTGTATCAGCCGAAACGTTGTGTTAACAACAAACAAGATGAGGACAAATATCCATCAAATGTAAATAATGTAAATAATTCCTCAACTCTTAAATATGGAACTGAATTACAAACCAGTTTTGTTATACTGAAGGCACATAGCGTAGCGGTTAGGTTATTTGGCTTATGACCTTAGATTTGTGAGTTCAATTCCCAGCAGTGCGTTGTGTCCTTCAGCAAGACACTTTATTTCTTAACTGTATTTTAAAGAGCCAGCCTTGTCACATTCTGTGTTATGTTGAATCTCCCCGAGAACTGCATTAAGGATACACGTGTCTGTGGAGCCCTCAGCCACTTGCATATCAATTTCACAAGCAGGCTGTTCTGTTGATTATATCAACTGGAACCCTTGTCATCATAACTGACGGAGAGCCATTTCTGTCATACACTTCATTAATGGCACTGCTCCAGCGTGGACACAACTTCTGACTGAAATTAATAGTAGAACAATGATGTCAAATTCTGGTACAGGGCCAGAAGATTCCAAGAGGAGGATGAAGTCAATTACATCGACCCCAGTGCATGTTTGGCACCTATCTTATTGACCCTGGAAGGATGAAAAGTAAAGTCAACCTTAGTGGAATTTGAACTCAGATCATAAAAATAAATAAACTGCCACTAGGCATTTCACCCAACAGGTTGACAATTCTACCAGTTGGCCACCGTAATTGATAACAGAATAATTACACTAAGTTCTATCTGTTTAACCTATTTATGAATTACTAGAGTACATGTACACATGTACAAACACCCACCCCCACCCACCCCACACACACAAAAATCCTCTTTTTCTATATTATTTTTGCTTTTAGCTTGCTGAAGAACCAATTATTTGCAATGGCCTATATACTGTACCTTCATAACAAGAAACCACAAAAACATCATTAAGTGGTGTCACACCATTTAACAGCTAAAAAAGACACAGTTACTGCAATGATAAAGGAAATGTTATCCCATTAACCTAGAACTGGAACCATCTCAGTTGCTTCAAATACCAGACTTCATCACCATTGGAGATCTTTCCTGGGGAATATACATCATCAACATAGCAAAGACAACATCCCAAACACTGTCTTCTTTTATTGTCACAGCCACGAGATACTTCAGAGCCCTATAACTGCTAACCTTCTATAAAGCTAAGGTGAGGCCCAGAAACGTGTACAGCTCTCAGAATTAAGGATCGTCATCTTCAATAGTATATACACACATTTATATATGCACAACCACACGCTTATGTATGCACATAAAATTAGTAAAATTATACCAACTCTGATTCTGACTCACTATATTTTTATTCTTTAATCTAAACCAGTTATAACATATATAGGCCTACTCAAAGTACAAGCGTATGCTTTCTGAGATACGTAGACCACAGTCACTTAATTACATAAAGAGCAGTTGGAGTCGGAATCGGAGTCAGAGGTGCCAATAGTACAGAAGCCAGAATCAGAGTCGGAGTTGAAGTTTTTCTGTTTTGACTCCACAGCCCTGATATATAGACAAGGTATTTACATCCGTTTATATACACACAGCATTAGCTGAATTCTATAGCTACATGTTTACATCTACTCATACATGCGAAGGTACATAGCTTAGTGGTTAAGGCATTTGGCTGATGACTTTTCAGTTACGAGTTCAATTCCCGACGGTGCAATGCATCCTTGAGCAAGACGCTTTATTTAATTTTTTTTCCAATCAGTATATATATGGATAGGTTGTTGAGCCATCTATGTGACTCTACTCAGAAGGCTGTAATATTATTTGACAGGAACAAGGTATAAAGAAATACATGGAACAAGGTGGTAACTTTAAATGTCTTTAATGCTGGCCACACGTATATATACACAAGCTGAATGATAAATGGATGTGTTTGATGGACATTTATTAATATATTTACATACATCTACGTGGGCTGTATGTTAGCTGTTAACCCTGGTGAGGAAAGCTCAAGAACAGCAATATGTTAGAACCAGTGCAGTGTTGTCGGTGTTGTGTAGATGTTGTTGCCGACGTTGGAGAGAGACATGATGGCAACGAAGATGGAGGTTGCTGTAATGTGTTCTGCGGTTAGACCTTAGAAGGTGTGGAACCAACAGACCCCAAGACTAGGAGGAGGTGCGTTTTTATAGCTAAAAGTAGGCTCAAGTGCAGTTTAGGACAGACTGTCTCATGTGATTCATTTGGAGGCTGTGATTGGTTGGGTTGCATATTGACGTGTGATAGAGTAAGAGACAAATTGTGACAATACCAACCAATCAGAGTGGTAGACTCAACAGGGTCCAAAACAGTGCCCAAAGGTTAGCTGTTACCTGCTATCCTCATATGTGTGTGTATATATAATAGGGAGAGGAAGTTCACTAGAGTTCGCTACATATATATATATCATTTGATTGGTTTATTTTCACATTATATGCAACATGAAACTTTTATGTTTTTATATTGTTTTTGTTTCAACTGTTTGTTTTTTTTTTCAAAGTCTTGCTAACCAGACAATTACCATTTAAAATATTCTTTCTATAATAAATAAATAAATAAATAAAACAAACTGAAAATTTCATTTTTATTTACATTTGTCCTTCAATTCTGACAGACTAAACTTATTAGCTAGATTAATGATTCTAATTAGAATATCAATCTCATTACATTTTTTAAAACTATTTAATGATAGTATTCTTATTATTTGATAGCTAATTTATTATTATTGTTGTTATTATTATTGTTATTACGATTATTATTATTGTTGCTGTTGTTGTTGTTGTCGTTGTTGTTGTTGCTGTTGTTATTAGGTATCAAATTCTATTCTTAATTTAGCAAAATCAATCAAGAACAAAGAGAGAGAGAGAGAGAGAGAGAGTAAAATAGAAATATTTTACATTAACATGAAGAAGACAAAGAAGAAGAAGAACAACAACAACAACGATTGCAAATAGCAAGTCAATTATTATCTATTATATTGTTCTATGTAAGATGTTCTGAATTGAAACCATTGTTCTCTAGAAAATATTCTGAATCTAATCAAATAATCTGCAGAATATATTCTTAAGCAGATCCAATATTCTAAGAAATAAATAATCTGAAGCTGATCCAATACTTCCTATATATAAATCCTGAAACTAATCCATTGTTTTATATAAAGTGTTTTGACTATAATCCCATGTTTTATAGCTGTAGGCATGGCTGTGTGGTTAAGCAGCTCACTTTGCCACCACATAAGTTTTAGGTTCAGTCCCACTGTGTGGCACCTTGGGCAAGATTATTCTGCTATAGCCCCAGGCTGACCAAAACCTTTTGGGTGAAATTGGTAAATGGATACCGTGTGCCTGCTTACCTGTCTGCTCACCTATCTACCTACCTACCTACCTACCTACCTACCTACCTACCTACCTACATACATACATACATAATCGTGAATGTAACACCCTAACCACTAAGCCATGTGCCTTCACACACACACATATAGGTCCACTTGACTGACTCCCATACCAGTGGCACGTAAAAAGCACCATCCAAATGTGGCTGATGCCAGTACTCCAGACTGGCTCTCATGCTGGTGGCACGTAAAAAGCACCAACCAAACGTGTCCGATGAGTAAAGAATTAAAGCCACTTGATCTGTGCTGGTGACATGTAAAAAAGCACTCATGTTGGTGCCATGTAAAAACCCCTGCGATGGCACCATGTAAAAGGCCTCCATACTGGTGCCACACAAAAAATCACCCATGCCAGCACCATATAAAATGCATCCTGTACACTCTCAGAGTGGTTGGCATATTAGGAAGGGCATCCAGCTGTCGAAACCATGCCAAAACAGACAATGGAACCTGGTGCAGCTCTCCAGCCTTGCCAACTCCTGTCAAACTAGCCAGCATGGGAAACGGACGTTAAATGATGATGATGATGATGATGATGATGATGATGATGATGATGATGATGATGATCAGGTGTTATTCAATCTAGAGGAAATGGTAGATGAGTGTATTGTGAGAGTGAAGGAGTGGTTCTTGGAGTTTGATGCTTGACAGAAATCTAGGTCTTGGATTGTATTTGTGACGGAACGAAGGAAACTACAAATTGCAAGTTGCTCTTAAAAATCATTATCTCAGTCCTTGAAAGTAGCCCAGATGGATGGGGGTTGGATGGGGGAGGGGTGAGCTTAGTGACTGCAGGTGGGCCTCTTGAAATTCCCGTCCTTATTGGACCACCGACCATAAACTAAGAAATAAGTGGATCATTATCATCATTAAATGCTCTCATTCCCATGCTGGCAAAGCTTTGATGGTTTGACAGGATCTGACAGGTCCAAGGACTGCGTCATGCTCCAGGGCTTTCATTGGCAGGGGTTTCAGGGTCGAATGCCCTTTCTAATGTCAACCAATTTACGGCATGCACCAGGTGTTTTTTTTACACTAGTGAGGTTGTCATGTAGCTTGCAAGATTATGAACCCCAAGGTGGGGGTGAGGGAACAGTTTTGTGCTGGGAGATGAGAGAGTAAAGTATGTGAGAAGGGGCCAGAACAGAGCAGGTTTATTGCCATGGCGGGAGGGGGGGGGCACATTGCTGGATTTTCTAACATGTCAACAATAAATATAGAAGGATTGAAAAAATAAGTAATTAGAAATTTTATTTATTATTTCATAAGTATATTTCAAAACTAGCAAAGTGGACTGTCTTCTTAGCCGGTAGGAGTGGATTCACATCAACAAGTAATGACCTACTAGACTACTATTCGGGTAATATCTTCCGTAAAAGAAGGAATACCACAATGAACATTATGTAGTCAATATCTGAGTTCTGATGAACCGTGAGGAACCTCATGGTAGTGATTCCTTCTTCACATTCCAGGAGACCACCATTTATATCTTTCCCCAGTTCTTGTCATGCACTGTCAACAATGTCCAGGAAGGGAGATAACTCTCTATAAACCTCAGTGCATCTCAGAACATATCAAGGATAATTTTCGTGCTGTAATATGCAGACTTCATCTGTTACCTTGGATTAAATCCTCTGGCTCCTGGCCCTTGTGTGACTTTTGTTATGTCCACTCTGTTGCAAGTATTTTGACAAGGTCTCCAATCTGAGGCATGGTTTCTGCAGCTGGATGCTTTCCTAACAATATTTATTTTGGACACATTTTATGATGGCACCAGCGCAAGTGCGGTTATTGTGTCCTCAACAAGATGTTAGAGATGGTGCTATGACCTAATTTGGTCTCCTAAGTGAACAATACTCTGCACGTTCTAGCCTGGTTTGCTTGCTCACAAATTAGTAAATGCTTTATTTATCAATTTCTATTTCAGAACACACATTTTTGGCTTGGCTCAGAATGTCCAGTATATTTATCACTGATGAGACCAAATCAGATTGAAACTGTCAGACAATCCACTGGTGTTCTGAGCCACAGCCTGTGTTTTTTAACACATCAGTCTCTTTTAGAAATTTCTTTGTGACAAAATATTTTGTCTAATGTCATTCCAGATATGTAGAGACAATATAAATGTTATACACACTGGTATTTTTGCTCTAGCATTATGATTCCATCCAGTTAATCATCTCTAAATTAAGCTGAGGTATTCAATTATGTTTTCATCAGAGATAGAACAATTACATTCCATTAACAAAACAAAATTTTTTGACATTCCTTAATTAAATTTCATCGCAGCACAGAACAGAGAGTAGCTAGAGTGACTTTTGTAAAAATGGTAAAATGGAAATGAATAATTACAGCATCGCAGTAAAAGTAATACAAAACATTGTCATTTCTTCTAAGAAATACGTCATATAACACGCAATGCAGAATTTTCTTGGCAGAAGATTTAATGAACATTATTTTTGTCTTATGTTTTTTTCTTTTTCCAATCAGAAATATTAATGAAAATATCACAAGGTTTATTAATTCTGTAATTAGTAGAGATCTAGGTTTGAAGAACTGGGTTGACAATGAGTTAAATGTTAAAGGTTCAAATTATGAGCAGTAATAATTAAATGAATTAACATCTTCAAGAACTATGGAAATATTAGCAAAAATTACAAATAATTTGCTCATTTATATAATTATTGTACAATTCCTGTCCTGAACATGGTTCCTTGACAAACATTTAATATATATATAGCTTTGGCATTTAATTGTTAAATGATCAGAGACAAAATAGAGTAGTGTTAGGTCTCACTGAGGGCATGATAACCTCTGTTGTGCTGGTGCCCCCAAAACACACTGTTAAGTGATTGATATGTCCTTCTGGGCTTCTGGCTATAGAAACCATGAAAAAATTATTTTTAAAATGGATAATATGAGCATGATCCTCCATCATATCTAGGAGAATAGTGACTGTAAGCAAAAATTGACTTTAATTTTGATAATCCTTCCAACCCATGCCAGCATAAAAAGTAGATATAAACTGACGATAATAATAATGATGATGAGAATAAATACATATACGTGCTCATACAAATTGCTTATGCACACAGCAACCAGGCCTCTGTTCTGGGTTTGTAAAATAGGATCTCTACAAGAAACTTATTCTTGTCTTTTCTTTCTGATCTTAGCCACTCAATGTCTTGCATAAAAACTGCCCCCCTCTCTATAATACTCCCACTCAATAAGGGAGATCATTAGTCTTGCAAGTTACAAAGGAACCTCACTAGTGTTGGTGCTATGAAAAATAAAAGGCACCCAATACACTCTGTAAAGTGGTTGGCATTGGAAAGGGCATCCAACCATAGAACCTATGCCAAAGCAGGCAATGGAATATGATGCAGTCCTCTGAATCATCAGATCCTGTCAAACCATTCAATCCATAGTGCTTTTTAGGTGCAACCAGAACGGGAGCCAGTCAGGGTGCCCTGGCCACAGCTACACCTGTTTATGATTTCTTTTTAATGTGACAACAAAAATGATGTATGCTCAATGTCATCATCATCATCATCATCATTATCCTCATCAGATCATGTCAAACCATTCAATCCATGGAACCATGAAGTTCACTGAAGACAGATAAATGATGATGATGATGATGATGGTGATAATGATGCTACTGTTGATGATGATGATGATGATGGTAATGATGATGATAATAATGGCGATGATGATGATGATGGTGGTGATGGCAATGATGATGATGATTGATTTTATTACAATCTATGGAAGAATGCATATAATAATTCCCTGGACATTTCACAGAAACAGAATTTTCTCACACAAATGCTAACCCTAAGACTAAAATCCACTAATGTGAGTTTAGAAGCATTATCTTTATCAATAATTGAACATCTGCCTCATTTCTTACCAGCATCCAATTAAATATTAATCAGAATCAGGTGTAATTCTTCTATCAGACACATCATCATCATCATTTAACGTCTGTTTTCCATGCTGGCATGGGTTGGAGAGGTCTGGAGAGCCTGCAGCAGCAGTAGCAGCACCAGGCCCCAATCTGATCTGGCAACATTTCTACAACTGGATGCCCTTCCTAACGCCAACCACTCCGAGAATGTGTAGTGGGTGCTTTTTACATGCCACCAGCACAGGAGCCAGTCAGAGGGTACTGGCATTGGCCACATTCGGATGGTGCTTTTTACATGCCACTGGCATGGGAGCCAGTCAGGTTTTACTGGCATTGGCCATGTTCAGATGATGCTTTTTACGTGCCACCGGCATGGGAGCCCGTCAGTGGGTACTGGAATCGATCACATTCGGATGATGCTTTTTACATGCCACTGGAACGCAAGCCAGTCAAGGTGCACTGGCCACAGCTACACCTGTTTATGATTTCTTTTTAATGTGACAACAAAATGATGTATGCTCAATGTCATCATCATCATCATCATAATTTAATTTCCATTTTCCATGCTGGCATGGGTTGGATGGGTTGACAGGAGCTGGCAAGGTGAGGAGTAGCACCAGATTCCATTGTCTGTTTTGGTTTGGTTTCTACCACTGGCATTGGTGTGTTTATGTCCCCATAACTTAACAGTTTGGCAAAAGATACTGATAGAATAAGTAGGAGGCTTTTTAAAAACACATAAACACTGGAGCCAATTTGTTCAACTAAAACCGTTCAAGGCACTGCCCCAGCATGGCCACAATCAAATGACCGAAACAAGGGTAAAATAAAAGATGCAAGTATGGGTTGGATGGGGAATCACTTGAAACAGCATTTTAAGGCTGGGTGCTCTTCCTGTCACCAGGGTGAGTAAATGTGTGTGTGTGTGTGTGTGTGTGAAAACTGTCATATCTGAACACGTATTCCCAAAGCACATATTTAACCCTCAATAACCATGAAACATATCATTATCTGCGATGGACTAACAAAATATTCGTTTAGGAATTAATCAGATGAGAAATCAAACTGAAACCTTTCATTGATCACCACTAACAGCGTGAATGTCTGTATATGCAAATAACCAGTCTGTGTGTGTGTGTGTGTCTAGGTATGTATGAATGTATATGTCTAGGTGTGTATGGGTGAATAAGTATGGGTATGTATGTGTAGTTGTATGTATGTGAACAGTTAGGAGTATATATATGTGTAAATGTGTGTGTGTGTGTGTAGGTATGCATGTGCATATGTGTAGATATATGTATCTAGATGTGTGTGTATGTGCAAATTGTGTGAGACTTTGTATGTGTGCATATGTTTGTAGGCATGTGTGTATGTGTGTGTGTCCGTGCATGTACATACATGTGTACATGCAAATGTGAGTGTGTGTGTGTGTGTGTGCTTGTATATGTGCAGGTATGTGTGAGTAGGTGTAATAAACATGTATGTGTGGATGTGTTGCTATATATGAAGATGTATTATACAAGCACAAGTTCATTTATACACATGTGGGTAAGTATATGCATGAATGCGTGGGTGTGTTTATGCATGCAAGTGTGTTTGCATGTGTGTGGGTGACTTTATACATGTGGGTGTATTTATATGCGTTTATATCTGTAGGTGTATATTTGAACAGGTGTTGGTGGTCGTGGTGGTAGTGGTGATGGTGTTGGTTGCAGTGGTGATGATGATGGTGGTGGTAATGGTGGCAGTGATGGTGGTGGTGGTAGTGGTGGGGATGATGGTGGTCTTGTATGAGTATCCGTTTCCATCGTATTCTCAATGACAAACACCCACCAATCAGAGATTCCTGTTCTTGTCTGTATGTATATATGTGTGTGTTTGTGCATGTGTATGTAGACATATATGTTTGTGTGTGTATGCATGTGTATGTATTTTTCTACGTGTATGTATGTGTGTATATAAGCAAATATCTATTTACATGTGTATGTATGTGTGCATGTGTGTATATGTATAAGTGAATATCTATTTACATATGTGTGTATGTGTGTGTATACATGTATGTTTGTGTGTATATATGTATGTATGTATGTTTATGTATGCATGTGTATGTATGTGTATATGTATGGGTGTGTGTGTACATATGCTTGTATATGTATAAGTTAATATCTATTTACATATGTATGTGTATATGTGCATGTGTATGTATATATCTATGTATGTGTGTGTATACATGTATGTTTGAGTGTATATATGTATGTATGCATGTATGTATGTGTATGTATATATGTGTGTGTATGTATGTGTGTAAATGTGTAAGTGAATACCTATTTACATATACATATGTATATGTGCATGTGTATGTGTGTATATATATATGTATTTATGTATGTGTGTGTGTATGTGTGTGTGTGTGTGCGTGTGACAACCTAAACTATGACAGCTATCTAAATGTTGTTGTTGTTGTTGTGACTGTCTCCTGACACACAGTCAACACTAAAGACCAAAAAAAATATTTAAAAAATGTCAACCTTACTAATATGGCCACCACAAAAAGGAAATAACAAAACAAAAAAAGAAAAAAACTACTGATTCAGGATATTAATTTCTTAATTCAGGACAAGGAAAACTGTAAATCAATAACTCACACACACACACACACATCCGACGCCTATACACATCTACCTACAGACCCATATGCCTACACACACACACACACACACACAGCTACACATCTATACTTATACATACACCTACATATTCACACACACACACACATACCAAATAATGAAATTTAAAAACAAGGATCTATATTATAAAGACAGTAGTAGTAGTAGTAGTAGCAGCAGCAGCAGCAGCAGCAGTAGTAGTAGTAGTAGTAGTAGTAGTAGTAGTAGTAGAAGCAGTAATGGTGGTAGTAGTAGTGGTAGTCATAGTAGTAGTAGCAGCAGCAGCAGCAGTATTAATGGGGGTAGTAGTAGTAGTAGTAGTAGTAGTAGTAGCAGTAGCAGTAGTAATAATGGTGGTGGTAGTGGTGCTGCTGCTGCAGGTGGTAATAGCAAAATAAATAACTCTCATTAACCAAAATGTCTGTTAAGATAAACTGCTTCCCTTTGAATTAAAGTTAAAAATAACACAGAATTTAGTGACATAATTTTATTATTATTAAGCTAAGCATGAAATTATGATGGTGAGTTTTAATCTAGATCACTTTAACCCTTTTGTTACCATATTTCTGTTGAAATACACTGCAATTAATTTTTCTTCCGTTGTAGCCAGTGCCACTAAGGTGGGCCTGGCGTCGATCATGTTCGGATAGTGCATTTTACGTACCACCAGCATGGGAGCCAGTCTGGGGGTACTGGCATCGGCCATATTCGGTTGGTGCTTTTTATGTGCCACCGGCATGGGAGCCAGTCAGGCAGACAGAAATAACTATCAAAGCAGAGTTTTTACGACTGGATGCACTTCCTGTCAACAACTCTTACTTGTTTTTCAGGTAAGGATTTGTATTTTTGGTGGGTGGGGTGGGGGTGTCATTTTATGAAAGTATTTAAAGGCAGAATTGCTGTAAATAGTCAATTACGAACTTCTGTAAACATCTAGACCAGAATCTAGAGATTTTTTTTTTTTTTTGGTTAATTTTGTTTCGTGTTTGTACCCTGCCACTGGTTTCCGTTATTTCATATGTTGGTGACAACAGCAACAGCAATAAAATGGTTACCATTAGAAAGCTGAATGTCATGTGACCTTAAGGAGGATATTGAAGATAATGGTAGTGGGAGTAGGGGAGAGAGAGAGAGAGAGAGAGAGAGAGAGAGAGAAGCAGCTACAGTCAATGTCTGGAAAGTTATGTAATCTGAAAATAGATTTCGTGCAAGTTCCATTTTTTTCCCTCTTTTAATATTCTGTCCTCGTCTGTGGCATCAATAAATTTTAGTTCTCTATTTTTTTTTTGCCATTTCTTGTACTGAACTTTCTATCCTTTCACAGTATCAGAGCATGAAATGGAGTTCAAAAATGATTAGTGATCCATGATCCACCAGGAATTTACAATAATCTCACTCTTCTCAAATATTAGATTCTAGTCAAGAGAAATATTATACACAAGTCCTTATGTTTGAAAAACTAGGGACAATGCAACACCCTGTTTAACTTGTGTTTGTGTAAACAATATTGCATTTAACCACAGATAAATATACCATATTTATTCATATATCAGTTGCATCTTTCATTTAATAAATGTTACATCTTTCCCTTCCATAATTTTAGCATTGCTTTGCATATAAGTCGCACAATAGATCTTTCAATTAAAATCAAGTATAAAACATTGTTTTCCTATTTTGGCACAAGACCAGAAATTTCGAGTGGGAGATGAGTAAGTTGATTACATGGACCCTAGTGTTCAACAGGTACATATTTTATCAACCCTGAAAAGATGAAAGGTAAAGTCGACCTCAGTGCAATTTGAACTCAGAAAGTAAAGAGTAGGAAGAAATACTGCCAAACGTTTTGTCCGATATGCAAACAATACTGACAGCTCACCGTCTAAATAATGGTTTCAATTCTTGGCACAAAGCCAGCAAAGTTAGGTGAGTGCGTAGGTCGATTGCATCACCCCCAGTACTCAACTGGTATATATTTTATTGACCCCCAAAAGAATGAAAGGCAAAGTTGATCTCAGCATTTTTCTTTTAATTTAACTTTGTTTTGTCTTGCAAGTACTTGGTGACCCTGTCAGTGCAGGTGCCACTTAAAAGCACCCAGTCTACACTGTAAAGTGGGTGGCATTTAGAAGGGCATCCAGCTGTAAAAACCTTGCCAAAACTGACTTTGCCTGTGCTTGGACCACGTAAAAAGCACTAAGTCCACTCTGCTGAGTGGTTGGTGTTAGGAAGGGCATCCAGCTGTAAAAATCCTGCCAAAAGAGACACAGAAGTCTGGAGCAAGCTTCTGCCAGGTCGGCTCCTGTCGAGCTGTCCCACCCATGCCAACATGGAAGGCAGACGTTAAACGATGATGATAATGAGGAAACTAAAAACGGATGAAACGTTCTTAAGCATAATGCTTGGTGTGCTGGCAGTTCTGCCAGCTCACTGCCTCATTCAAATATAAAATAATACAACATACACATGTGGTGAGATTTTAATCATTAATTCTTTACAATATTAAACAGGCTACATGTGAAGGCAAGAATTACCACACTAATATCTGAGTTTTCAAATAGGAGCAGGAGTGGCTGTGTGGTAAGAGGCTTGCTTACCAACCACATGGTTCTGAGTTCAGTCCCACTGCATGGTACCTTGGGCAAGCATCTTCTATTATAGCCTTGGGCTGACCAAAGCCTTGTGAGTGGATTTGGTCAATGAAAACTGAAAGAAGCCCATTATATATATATATATCTTCCTTCATAGGACATTAAACTCCGCTTGCGAAGACCTGTTGAGGCAAGTGAAATTGAAATCGAACTAAATTCAACGACTGGCTCCCATGCCAACGGCGTCTCCTTCATTGGAGACTAAACTCGGCTTGCAAAGACCTGTTGGGGAAAGCGAAATCGTGATGGCACCTGTGCCCCGTGTTACCTTCCTGGCACGTGTAAAGACATTC
>NC_068983.1:5257864-5259872 GCF_001194135.2 Octopus bimaculoides | reverse complement strand
CTGGACTGGCTCCTGTGCAGGTGGCATGTAAAATACACCATTCTTAGCGTGGCCGTTGCCAGTACCGCCTGACTGGCCTTCGTGCCGGTGTCATGTAAAAGCACCCACTACACTCTCGGAGTGGTTGGCGTTAGGAAGGGCATCCAGCTGTAGAAAAACTCTGCCAAATCAGATCGGGACCTGGTGTAGCTCCCTAGATTAAACTGTCTAACCCATGCCAGCATGAAAAGCAGATGTTAAATGATGATGGTGATGATGATGTAGCTGGGAGACGACACTTGCTTTTGATGGTAACGACAATCTGGGATGTGTATTTAACCCAAGGCTGCTCTCTTCCAACTGGGTTGTTTCATTTTCTTTTATTATACACTGATATTTCTTTTGCATCCCTGATTTTATTCATTCTCATTTCTATGTAAATCTCAACCATTTCTTCTGCAATGTGTCCTTGTAATCTTGCCAATCCTGTTGCCCTTGGCAGAAACAAGGAAATTCTGGTTATTATTGTTGTTGTTTGAGGTTAGGATGGTGAATTAGCAGAACTGTCATGGCGGGTGTTAGTGTGGTTTGTTGTTGTTGTTGGCTGTGATGACTGAAGTGATGAATGAAAATGTATTCCTTGGGCCACATGAATAAATAACTGACAGCACCCACAAAACTAGTAACAGAAGATTTTATTATTGCACAAGGAGTTTTAACTGCGTTGGTCTTTTACAAATAACAACAGAAATAATTACATACAGGGAGAGAGAGATACCGCTTGGGGCATACAACAAACTTACTAATACAGCAATCTATGGCTGACCCATCACACTGGAAATCACTCATGGTGACTGTAATTCCTGTCTACTATTACTCATATGTCTTAATCAGCTGGATACAGTGAGAATGGAGACATAATGCATGGCTGCGTCAAAACCCTGCAATTACCGCCAAAAAATGCCTTTTTATTAAGTGCAAAGAGAAGATTCTAGGAGATTGAATCACATGAGGGATCGACACTGATTGGTTGCCTAACTGGCTGATCATGTGAAACTACTGTGGTTTGGCCGTGATGTCTCCTCAGCCACCAAGCAGTTTCAGCTTTGAATAATTGCTACATAATCATTAGAACATTAAACAAAATACCTTGTGGTATTTATTTTGGTTTTCTTTTACATTCTGAGTTCAAATCCCACTACTGTCGACTTTGTCTTTCATTCTTCCAGGGATCAATGAAATAAAGTACCAGTTAAGTACTGGGATGAATGGTAAATGACTAACTCCCCATCCGCTCAAAATCGCTGGCATTTTTTTTTAAATCATAAACCACAAAAAGCAGTGAGGAGGCAGAATCATCAACATCATCAACATCATCAAAATCATCATCATCATCATCATTTAATGACCACTTTCCATGCTGGCATGTGTTGGACACTTTTTGATTGAGGACTGGCAAGCCAGGAGGCTGCACCAGGCTCCAATCTGATTTGGCAAGGTTTCTACAGCTGGATGCCCTTCCTAATACCAACCACTCCAAGAGTGTAGTGGGTGCTTTTTATGTGCCACCAGCACAGGAGCTCCGGTCTGGTGGCACTGGCACTGACCACACTCAAGTGGTGCTTTTTATGTGCCACCAGCACTGGCATTCTCAAAAAGAATTCTTTCACATACTCTCAAAATTTACAATTCCTTGGAGCCCTAGCAATCTGTTACAGTACTTACCTATCATACCTAATCGTTTAGATCACCTGTGAATTAAACCCCCATACTTTGTATATATATATATATATATAATATATATATATATAATATCAGTGAAGAATGTCACTGGAAAAGAAGATATAAGATTTTGCCAGGTTTTTCTCTCTCACCAAGGTCATCAGCTGTCGAACGCCGAAGAAGGGAAATAACCCTGAAATCCGGATACGTTCGTGCTGCTGGTCGTGGTGAGAGGGATAACTCCCTTGGCAAACAGGACACAGTCGTGTGTCGATAAGCCAGCTGGAGGAGATGTCCTCCTGGGGCT
>NC_068983.1:5251623-5256795 GCF_001194135.2 Octopus bimaculoides | reverse complement strand
GTTGCCATCCGGTTTCACCAGTCCTCAGTCAAATCGTCCAACCCATGCTAGCATGGAAAGCGGACGTTAAACGATGATGATGATGATGATGATGATATACTCTTTTACTCTTTCACTTGTTTCAGTCATTTGTCTGCAGCCATGCTGGAGCACTGCCTTTTAATTGAGCAAATCGATCCCAGGACTTATTCTTTGTAAGCCTAGTACTTATTCTATCGATCTCTTTTGCTGAACTGCTAAGTTACAGGGACGTAAACACACCAGCATCAGTTGTCAAGAGATGTTGGGAGGGGGGGACAAACACAGATACACAAACGCACATACATATATATATATATATATATATATATATATATATATAGAGAGAGAGAGAGAGAGAGAGAGAGAGAGAGAGAGAGAGAGAGAGATGTGAGTATGAGTTTTACTATATTTGTCTTCTCCTGCTTGACAACTGGTGTTGACTTGTTTATATTCCCCTTCCTCCATAACGTAGCAGTTCAGTAAAAGAAACTGATAAAGAACCACGCCTAATAAATACGTGCTGGGAGCAATTAGTTCACCTAAGCACTCCAAGGCAGTGCCCCAGCTTGGCCGCAGTCCAATGACTGGAACAAGCAAAAGATAAAGAATCAGAAAATTCAAGAGAATTAGTGTGAGGTGTGGGGGGGAAGAGAGAATGAAGAAGTAATAGAAAATGCTATAATCATTTATCAGAAACATTATATGTGATTAATTAGCTAATTAGTTAATTACATAGACTAATGTTTTAATCCCTTTAGTTAAGCTGAAATATCTTAATGTTGTAATTAAAAATCTTGTGTAACGGGGAAAAAAAAACAACCTTCAAATAAGTTAACGAAAGCATTGTCCCTCAGCTAATAAGTATAAACGAGATTATAAATTAAGTTTTTAATGCGTGCCATGGCACAGAAATTCCTGTAATCATTATGGTAATGGTGAGAATAATTGCAGAATTGTTACATCATCGTTAGTAAATTTGGAACAAAGATTATCTTGATAAAAGAAGAACACAGCAAAAATATGGAGAATAATTCGTATATTATATACACATACAATGTATACAGTTATATATATATATATATATATATATATATATGTATTCGTTTTACTTGTTTCAGTCATTTGACTGCGGCCATGCTGGAGTACCGCCTTCTGTCGAACAAATCGACCCCAGGACTTATTCTTTGTAAGCCTAGTACTTATTCCTGTTTTTTACTGAACCGCTAAGTTACAGGTATGTAAACACACCAATATCAGTTGTCAAGTGATGGTCGGGGGAGAGACAAATGCTGACACACAAACATATATATAGGATGGGCTTCTTTCAGTTTCTGCCTACCAAATCCACTGACAAGGCTTTGGTCGGACCGAGGCTATAGTAGAAGACACTTGCCCAAGGTGCTACGCAGTGAGACTGAACTGAGAACCATGTGGTTGGTAAGCAAGCTACTTACCAGACACCCACTCCTGCACCTATATATATTTTATTCTTTTATTCTTTTACTTGTTTCAGTAATTTTGACTGTGGCCATGCTGGAGCAACACCTTTTGTCGAACAAACTGACCCCAGGACTTAATTTTTTGTAAGCCTAGTGCTTATTCTATCAGTCTCTTTTGCCAAACTCCTAAGTTACGGGAATGTAAACACACCAGCATCAGTTGTCAAGCAATGGACAAACACAGACACAAAGGCACACACACAAAAATACACACACACACACATATATATATATATATATATATATATATACACACACACACACACACACACACACATGAAGGGCTTCTTTCAGTTTCCGTCTACCAAATCCACTTACAAGGCTTTGGTTGGCCTGAGGCTATAGTAGAAGACACTTGCCCAAGGTGCCATGTGGTTGGTAAGCAAGCTACTTACCACACAGCCATACATTACATACATAGAGGACACATCGTTAGGGTATTCGGTTCACAATCATAAGGCCATGAGTTCAATTCCCAGCAATGCATTGTGTCCTTGAGCAAGACACTTTATTTCATGTTGCTCTGGTCAACTCATCTGGCAAAAATGAGTAATACCTCTAATTCAGAAGGTCCAGCCATGATACATTCTGCATCATGCTGAATCTTCCTGAGAACTACATTAAGGATATGTGTGTCTTTGGAGTACCCAGCCACTCGCACAACAGTTTCATGAACAGGTTGTTCCACTGATTGGATCAACTGGAGCCCTTGTTGTCATAAGTGATGGAGTGCCAGTTAAAAAAAAATATATAGACAGGAAGTGGGACTACAGAAGAGGTCTGAGGGAGTAGCATCCTTGCCTTCCTGAGCTAGTTTTCCACCACATTTCTTAAAAATCGTGGTAGAGGCCTTGGTCTCGGGACCACTCATGTCTAGAAACTGAGGTTGGGGGTAAGCAAGGGCATGCTCCCCGTAGAAAATCCAGCTCCAAAAGGAGAATGAAGAAGCAAAGGAGAATGGGCACCAGCCAGCCCAAAGGTTGGGGGGTGGGCTGCACCTGCCTACCTCAGTTGCTATGGCATTGAGGTAGATCCAGCTACCCCTGTTAACAGGGACAAAACCCAGATTTAAAATGCTGAATAAATCAACCCCTGTGCTTTGTTTTTCACTCTGATGCATAGACTAACAGTCGCTTTTTATTGAACCACAAAGTAATGGGAACAAAAACAAACCAACACCAGTCATCGAGCAGTGAGAGGCAACAAATACAAACAAACACACACACACACACATACACACACACACACACAAACACACACACACACACATATACAAACACACATACAAAAAACAATGGGCTTCCATAGTTTCTTTTTATCACATTCACTGACAAAGCAATGATCAGCCCAGGGATATTGTAGAAAACACTTGTCCGAAGTGCTGGACAGAGGGACTGAACCTGAAACCATGTGGTTTCAAAGCAAGCTACTTAACCACACAGCCATGCTTGGGCCTTTAATCTATAAAAAAAAAGTAAGGAATAAAAAAACAGCAATAAAACATTAAAAGGGGATTAAATGAGGCTTTACATACAGGATATTTGTTATCTATTACTTGTGTGTGTGTGTGTAATGATGATGATGATGATGATGAAAATGATGTCGTTGTTGATGGTGGGGATGCTGGTGATGGTGGTAATGATGACGGTGGTGATGATGATGATGACGAATGTAGTAACAATGATGACGACAAACAGCAAAGATGTAGAGGCGGATGGTAATGAAGATGATTGCTATGGTTATGATGATGGTAATGATGATGATGGAGATAATGATGACAATAATGATGATGATTGCTATGGTGATGGTGATGATGATGATGATAGGACGCCAATGAAGAACGTAACATCAATGAATAACGATGAAAATATAGTGTTCAATGATGCCTTTCTTTAGGGAGAGAAAGAGAGATGTAAAACTCAGAATAACAGTTTTTGTGATGTTTTTGAAGCCTTATTAATAAAGTATGTATATATATGTATATATATGTATATATATATATATATATATATATATATATATATATATATATATATATATATATACTTTATCATCATCATCATCATCATTTACCATCCATTTTCCATGCTGGCATGGGGTGGACGGTTTGACTAAGGTCTGGAAAGCCAGAAGGCTGCACCAGGCTCCACTGATCTGGCAATGTTTCTACAGCTGGATGCCCTTCCTAATACCAACCACTCTGAGAGTGTAGTAGGTGCTTTTTACGTGCCACCGGCACAGGGCCCAGTCAGAGTGCACTGACATTGGCCATGTTCAGATGGTGCTTTTTATGTGCCACCAGCACGGGAGCCAGTCAGGCGGCTCTGGCATCGATCACATTCGGATGGTGCTACACACACATACACACACAAACATACACATACATGCACATGTGTGTATGTGTATGTGTGTGTGTGTGTGTGTGTGTGTGTGTGTGTGTGTGTGCACTGATTCATAGATCTATATCACTGAATTATATATATACAACTAGTTTCTTTAATATAATGTTCAATGATATCCGGACGCTTGTTATATACAGATTCTCCACACACACACACACTCACGTGCATACACACACACACACACACACCTGTTTATAGTAATTCAGAGCAGGATATAATTCAATTATACACAGGTGATTAATTCAGAAGGGAAACTCGTTTATAAGACAGAACCAATATTGTTGATTTTAGTGTGAGCATATGCTTGTGGGTGTTTATATGAAAATATATGTATGCACACACACACACACACACACATATATATACTCTTTACTCTCTTTTACTCCTTTACTTGTTTCAGTCATTTGACTGTGGCCATACTGGAGCACCGCCTTTAGTCGAGCAAATCGACCCCAGGACTTATTCTTTGTAAGCCTAGTACTTAGTCTATCGGCCTCTTTTTGCCGAACCACTAAGTTACGGGGATGTAAACACACCAGCATCAGTTGTCAAGCGATGGTGGGGGGACAAACACAGACACACAAACACACATACATATATATATATATATATACATATATACGATGGGCCTCTTTCAGTTTCCGTCTACCAAATCCACTTACAAGGCTTTGGTCGGCCCAAAGCTATAGAAGACACTTGCCTAAAGTGACACGCAGTGGGACTGAACCCGGAACCATGTGGTTGGTAAGCAAGCTACCTACTACACAGCACTCCTGCACTGTAATAATAATGATTTCAAATTTTGGCACAAGGCCAGCAAGATCGAGTGAGTTGGGTAAGTCGATTACATTGACCCCTGTGCTCAACTGGTACTTATTTTATCGACCCCCAAAGAGATGAAAGGCAAAGTTGACCTTAGCAGAATATGAACTCAGAACGTGAAGACAAGCAAAATGCCACTAACCATTTTTCTCAGCATGCTGACAGTTCTGCCAGCTTACCACCTGAATCATCATCATCATCATCATCATCATCATCATCATCGTTTAACGTCTGCTTTCCATGCTGGCATGGGTTGGATGGTTTGACTAAGGTCTGGAGAACCAGTGGTTCCACCAGGCTCCAATCTGATCGGGCAATGTTTTTACAGCTGGATGCCCTTCCTAACGCCAACCACTCTGAGAGTGTAGTGGGTGCTTTTTACGTGCTACCGGCACAGGAGCCAGTCAGGCGACCCTGGCATCAGCCAT
>NC_068983.1:5247454-5251613 GCF_001194135.2 Octopus bimaculoides | reverse complement strand
TAAACCACAAAACAAATAATATGAATAAAATAAAATGAAACAAAAAGCATAAATATAATACAATAAAATAAAAATTTGTGTTTTTGCTAAAGCAATTATTTCGTTCGACTCCATTAAGAAGCAATTGTTGTAATTAGCAATTAATTGTTGTTGTTTCTGTGCTCCTTTGATCAACATGGATACAACATCATGATCATCATCATCAACATCATCATTGACAACATCAACATCATCATCATCAACATCATCAACATCACTATTGCTGTTGTGTTTTTTCACATTCGCACTAACATCATCATTTTCCTTGCTGTCATCATTTTCATTGCCGTCATCATTGTCAGGCTCATTCATAGCATCATCATCATCATCATCATCGAAAATGCTATGAAGGCCAGTCAGGCGGTACTGGCAACAGCCATCGTTATTCATCGCTGTCACGTTCATGATCATCATCCTATCAGCACTGTCATCATTGCCATAATCATCATCATCGTTATCGTTATCGTTATCTCCGTCATCATCATTATCATAACCATAGCAATCATCATCATCATTATCATCATCCTCTACATCATTGCTGTTGTCATCATCATCATCATTGTTATTATTCGTCATCATCGTCACCACCATCACCAGCATCCCCACCATCATCGGCGACATCATTTTCATCATCATCATCGTCACCTTCACCATCATCATCATCACCATCATTATCTTTCCATCATCATCATCATCATCATCATCATCACCATCATCATCACCATCATCACCATCATTACAATCTTTCTCTCCATCATCACCAGCATCATCAGTGACATCATTTTCACCATCATCATTATCATCATCATCATACCGATCCTCCCCCACCATTCCCCTCCAACACCATCATTCCTACCCCACCCCCCACCTGCACATTTATATCCATATTACTTAGATGTCGTCTTATCACAAAATTGGCATGGTTTACATCGGAATCTTTCATTATATATGATTAATTCCAGGCAGTTGACCAGCAAAAATAAAAATCAAAAAAAAAATTTAAAAAAGGAAGAAAAAGACTGCAGGAGATTCTGCCTGGCTTTCCGTGACTGGCGCCAAAAGCAGAAATAATCTGTGGTGCCATAAACCTGGAATTGATTTTTAAGGATAGAATGTACAGAGAAGAGTAAACGAGAGATTAACGATGTATTTTGCATCATAATCCTTTATAATGGTCTTAAACATATGTGTGTGTATGTGTGTATGTGTGTTTGTGTGTGTGTGTAGATATATGCATATACAAATGTATACATGTACACATATATATACACACATATATAATATATATAGATATACATAGATACATACATAATATACAGAGTGCAGTGAATAAACTGTGGTCTAAATTACGCAAAATGAAAATAATACTGACATCTCATTTAAACAGATAAATTTACCAAAATTACATGAAAATATCTTGAAATGCTAAACAGTAAATTTATGCAATAAAATCGCCATAGGCTTCGGAATCTCCTGCAACTCTTCTGGACGGTCTCCTTGTTTAAGTTGGTCAATGCTGCCATAATCCTTGCCTTCAGTTCATCTTTGATGTTACAAGGAGTTTTGTTGGTCTCTCACTCAACTGCGCCCCACACATAATAATCAAGGGGGTTGCAGTCTGGGGAGTTAGGTGGCCAGATGTCAGGGGTGATGTGGTCGCAGAAATTGTCTGACAGCCATGACTGGGTTCTCCTGCTTGTGTGGCATGGTGCAGAGTCCTGTTGCCAGACATAGGGTCTTCGAGCAGCCACCCTTTTCACTCAGGGCATCACTACCACACCAGGCACCTGATGTAGGCCTCCATGTTGAGTCTGAGGCCATGTGGGAAGATGAATGGAGGCATAACGTCGCCATCACTAGTGATCACTCCAAACACCATGATGTTGCCTGGGTGTTTGATTTTTATCACTCTCAGTACATGTATGGAATGGAACTTCCGGTGAAAATGCCAAGCAATACAGCATGTTGTTTTCAAATTTCTGGCAGAGTGAATTGTGTCATCATGCTGTTTTTCTCATAGACAGTGCCCAACTGACCCTACTATACTGTGTAGTAAAAAGAAAATCCAAAACAAACAATGTGCATGCGT
Organism: Octopus bimaculoides; assembly: GCF_001194135.2. Classification (NCBI taxonomy): domain Eukaryota; kingdom Metazoa; phylum Mollusca; class Cephalopoda; order Octopoda; family Octopodidae; genus Octopus; species Octopus bimaculoides. The sequence goes on along the minus strand of NC_068983.1, from coordinate 5,249,485 downwards.
GAAATTAAAAATATAAAATGGTGACAATTTACCCATTGCACCCTGTATATAGATACATATACAATATATATATAGGTACATATAGATACATATGTATATATATATATATACATATATACACACACATGCACACACACACATAGTTGGGCTTGAGTGCAGGAGTGGCTACACATAAGACTAGCGACGTGGAGTCACAGGCATGGCAATGTGGTTTAGAAGCTTGCTTCTAAACCATGTGGTCTCAGTTTCCATCCCACTGCATGGCACCTTAGGCAAGTGTCTTGTACTATATACCTAGGCTGACCAAATCTGTTGAGTGGATTTGATAGACTGAAACCAAAGGAAGACTATGGTGTGTATGCGTGCGCGTATGAAATTGCATGTGGATGTAAAATAAACAAACACGTGCACACACGTACACATTGTCATACTCTCAAATCCAAGGGTGTTGAGTTGTCTTTCTTTTATTTAGGGATGCCCCTCCCCCCAATAGATTTTGTTGTGAACCTTTATTTGGCCTTTGCAGCTCTTGACCAACTGAACTCCCCCACCAACACTCCAACAAGCCCTGCCTCTTTCATTCATCATCAGCCTGGACATTACTGTTTCAAATCTGAGAACTCATCGGACCAGTTACTCAGTTCCCATGGTACATATGTGACTGATGTCATAACATAACCCATGGATAGGATACCAGTCCACCATAGGGTAACTCATCTACAGGTGAGTGGACTACAGCAATGTGAAAGGAAGTGTTTTGCTCAAGAACACAATGCACCACCCAGTCTGCAAATTGAAACCACAATCTTGCAATCATAAATGCAAGATCCTACCCACCAGGCCAGCGTTTTTCAAATTCTTTTGTCGGAACCCACAGTTTGAGAAACGCTGCACTTGGCCATACACCTTCATTACTTCCTGTTTTATTGCTCAAATAAAAGAGCAATGATCATTATAACTGAGTCATGGAGATGATTATACACAACACAACTAATTTATTCTGCTGTCTGAAAATACAGGACAGAATTAGTCTGCTATTGTTGCAAATGCATATGAGGGTCATGGCGGGAGGAAATACTTTATTTTACAGTCACTTTCACATATAAGGTATCATCATCACCATCATCATTATCATCATCATCATTTAAATTCTGTCTTCCTTGCTGGCATGGATCGGACAATTTGACAGGAGCTGGCAAGCCAGAAAGTGGCACCAGGCTCCTCTGTCTGCTCTGGCACACTTTCAGCAGTAGCTGCATATCCTCCATACCCTTCCTGACGTAAACCACTTTACAGTGTGTACTGGGTGATTTTTACATGGCACTTTTTATGTGACACCAGCATGGGGAGCTTTTTACATGGTGTTAGGATGAGTGCTTTTTACATGACATCAGAACAAGTGCTTTATATGTGGCACCAGCATGGCATGGCACCAGCAGGGATATCCTTACAAATTTATTCCAGTTGATTCAATGTTTGATAAAAGAAAATGTTTTAAAAGCAGGGAATGCTATGCAGTGATATACATCTGGAAAATCCTGGAAGGATTTGTACCAGACTTTGGTATTGAAAGTTACTCAAACAACAGAACAAGGCACCACTGCATAGTGCTAAAGATCCCAACATTGCCATCAAGATACAAGACTAGATACTGCAACAGATAGGGTTTCAAGGGCCCACAGTTCTTCAATATCTTTCCAAAATGTCTGAGAGACCAGCATGGAGTGGATGTAGGTGCCTTCAAAACAAAACTGGATCTCCTCCTGTCAAGGGTTCCAGATGAGCCTACCTCACAACAGGAAACACAGATGAGGGCAGCTGCATAAGACCCCCTCATTCACCAAATGCGAGAGATTTCAAGCAGTTTTCAGCATCTAATTGAGACACATTAGTTCTTTTCTCTCTCCATTTATTTCTGTCCTTGTGTTTTCTTTCTGTAGAAGAGCATATGCTCAAAATGTAAAGGATTTTGCGTTCTAGTTTTTCCTAAATGTAAACCTAATACACTTAGTCTTTTACCACGTCTGTGTT
>NC_068983.1:5240098-5247302 GCF_001194135.2 Octopus bimaculoides | reverse complement strand
GTGTGTGTGTGTGTGTGTGTGTGTGTGTGTGTGTGTGTGCGTGTGTGTGTGTGTGTGTGTGTGTGTGTGCGTCCGTGTGTGCGTGCATGTGTGCGTGTGTGTGTTACACCTGATAAATCTCTGCAGTAAATAATGAACACAGATCTTACGTCTATCTTGATGGTAATCCTTCTTTACTTTCAACTCCAACACATTTATTCCAGCAGAGATTCTAAAACCATTAAGTATATATCGATTTCTTTAAACTAGGCACAAATTTATGTAGGAAAAGCAGATGGAATCAATTAAAATTGATTCCCAATAACAACATCATCAACAATAACAATGACAATGACGATTACTATTATTATTATTATTATTATTATTATTGCTATTATACTGTGAATACCACTGTATCCAGCCATAAAAAATTATAATGCAAATTTGACTTTTGGGAGAATTTTTAATTGAGAACCATTTCCACAGACATCGTAGTCGATTGCCCATCTCCGCAACAGAAAAGAGATCAAAGTACAGGATGCTAATGACTATTTTCTCTTCCTTTCTCAAATTTGTTTCTCTAGATTTTAAGCTATAAATTATATTAATAAACTATAAAATACCATAATAAACTATAAAACACTATAATAAAGTTATATAAAAACACAAAAAATATTCCAATAAACAACATAACTATACATGCAGGCGTGGCCGTGCGGTAAGAAGTTTGCTTCCCAACCACATGGTTCTGGGTTCAGTCCCACTGCGTGGCACCTTGGTCAAGTGTCTTCTACCAAAGCCCATTGTATAGTTGTATGAAAGAAGCCCATTGTGTGTGTGTGTGTGTGTGTGTGTGTGTGTGTGTGTGTGTGTGTGTGTGCGTGTCCGTCCCCACTTTGGATGGCTCGAGGCTATAGTAGGAGAGACTTGCCCAAGGTGCCACACAGTGGGACTGAACTCAGAACCATGTGGTTGATAAGCAAGCTACTTACCACACAGTCACCCCTGTGCCTATATGTATATATATATATCTCAAAGTATTGACCAGACTATCAAATGTAGTTATACATCACTGACCACAATATGCTGTGAATTGCTTTGAATGATGCCATTCTGCTTGCTTGGCAATCTCAATTGGATCAAAGAATTCTAAGTATCAAATCTGGACATTGATATGTTTAACTCATAACCATGAAATCAGCAAAATCCATATTTTATTGAGTTCATTGATTTGGCTAAAACAAATACACTCGCTCAGAGTAAAAGGTAGACTGTATGATGCATGTGTGCAAACAGCCATGCTACGTGGCAGTGAAATATGGGCTATGACTGCTGAGGACATGCGTAAGCTTGCAAGGAACGAAGCCAGTATGCTCCGCTGGATGAGTAATGTTAGTGTGCATACACGACAGAGTGTAAGCACCCTGAGAGAAAAGTTGGACTTAAGAAGCATCAGATGTGGTGTGCAAGATAGAGAACTGCGCTGGTGTGGTCATGTGTTGCATATGGATGAGGACAGCTGTGTGAAAAAGTATCACACCCTAGCAGTTGAGGGAACCTGTGGAAGAAATAGACCCAAGAAGACCTGGGATGAGGTGATGAAGCAAGATCTTTGAACGTTGAGCCTCACTGAGGCAATGACAAGTGACTGAGACCTTTGAAGATATGCTGTGCTTGAGAAGACCCAGCAAGCCAAGTGAGACATTAACCCATGGCCTATGCCAGTGCAGCATAACCAGCCTGTTTAAGAGTACCCTTCAATCATTGGGCAAAAAACTGTGCTTGTGAAGACCCGTTCAGTCAAGTGAAGTCATTGTCGTGGCCAGTGACAGTACCGCCTGATTGGCACCTGTGCCAGTGGCATATTAAAAGCACCATTCGAGCGTGATTGCTGTCAGTTCTGCCTGACTGGCTCCCGTACCAGTGGTACGTAAAAAACACCATTCAAGCATGGTCGTTGCCAGTGCTGCCTGACAGGCTCCTGTGCCGGTGGCATGTAAAAAGCACCATTCAAGCATGGCCGATGCCAGTACCACCTGACTGACCCTCGTGCTGGTGGCACGTAAAAAGCACCCACTACACTTTCGGAATGGTTGGCATTCGGAAGGGCATCCAGCTGTAGAAACTCTGCCAGATCAGACTGGAGCCTGGTGCATCCTTCTGGCTTGCCAGCCCTCAATCAAACCGTCCAACTCATGCCAGCATAGAAAGCGGATGTTAAACGACAATGACGAAATAATTGCTGTGCTTGAAGAGACGCATCAAGCTAAGCGAAATCGTGGTTGTGGTAGTGGCAGTGACACATGAATGGCACCTGTGCCGGTGACACTTAAAAGGCACCCATGCCAGTGACATGTAAAGGACCCCCCAGTATATTCTGTGGTGTGGTTAGGGTTAAGAAGGGCATCCAGCTATAGAAACCAAGCCAAGATGAGCAATGAAACCTGGTACAGCCCCTGGTCTTGCCAGCTCCTGTCTAACCATCCAACCCATGCCAGCATAGAAAACAGATGTAAAATGATGATGATGATGATGATGATGATGATGATGATGGCAACATGCATATATGTGTGTATGTCCTCAGGCATAGGATTGGTTCTGTGATTAAGAATCTTCTACCGAACCACATGGTTTTTGTATTCTGTTGCACTGCATGACACCTTGGGCAAGTGTCTTCTACTATAGCCCTAAGCTGACTAAAGCCTTGTGAGTGGATTTGGTAGACGGAAACTGAAAGAAGCTTGTGTGTGTATATGTGTGTGTGTGTGTGTGCACATAAATGTGTGTATGTGTGAGAGCACATGCATGTGTGAGAGCACATGCATGTGTGTGGTGTGTGTGTTTGCATGTGTGTGTGCATGCATGTGTATGTGTGTGCATGCATGTGTGTGCATGTATGTCTGGTGTGTGTGTTTGTGCGTTTCATGTGATAATTGTAAATGCATGCTACTATCCTAGTGGCAGTGCCATTCATTTGCGACATTCTGTGAAAACATGTCTGGCCATGGGAAAATACCACCTTACTTGGAAACAAGTGAGGGCTGGCAACAGGAAGAGCATCCAGTCGTGGAAAATCTGCCTCAATGAAATCCGTCTGACCCTTGCAAGCATGGAAAAGAGGACATTAAAATCATGAATGATGAATCATCATCAACATAACCAAAATTCTACGTCCATTCTTCCATGGAGGCACAGATCACACAAGACTCTTTGAAGTAATGTTTTATGACCCAATGACCTTCCTAACACCACCCCTTTCAGTCACCTTCTATGGTACACTGAGACACAATGTTCCTATCTCCTAAAAACAGCCAAGGTACACATGGCACTCTGATGAGTTTCCCCACAGTTTTTCATCAGCCACAAGACTTTGGTTGACACGAGTCTGTGATAGAACTCACTTGTACAAAATGCCAGAGGACGAGATTGAAACCAGAACCACAGGAGTGCTAAGTAAGCATTTAAACCACACAGCTGCAGCCAAATCTGCACCTTCATTGTTCTATATTTATGAGAAGTGCAGCAAATGTGAGATGTGCAGCAGTTAAAGCTGCAACGTTACTTAAGACATTATGCAACAAAAGTTGAAAAAATAACCAAAATATTTAAGCATAGCATCTCTCTCTCTCCCTCTCTGTCTCTTTCTTTCTTTCTCTCCCTCTCTCTATCTTTCTTTCTTTCAATCTTACTTCCCCTCTATTTTTCTCAATCTTTATCTCTCTCTCTCCCTTTTTTTCCATGTCTCTTGGCTACCTGACATTCTCTCTCCCCCCTCTCGCTCTCTCTCTCTCTCTCTCTCTCTCTCTCTCTCTCTCTCTCTCTCTCTCTATCTATCTATCTGTCTGTCTATCTCCTCTCTTTCTCACTCTCTTAATCTGTCTGCTCTCTCACTCTTTTGCTGTCTCTCTTAATCTTTGTAGTCATCCCTCTGTTTCTCTCTCTCGCCCTCTCATACCTTCTCTCTCTCCACCTCTCTCTCTCCACTTCTCTCTCTCTCCACCTCTCTCTCTCTCCACCTCTCTCTCTCCGCCGCTCTCTCTCCGCCTCTCTCTCTCCACCTCTCTCTCTCTCCACCTCTCTCCCTCTGCCTCTCTCTCCCTCGCCCTCTCATACCTTCTCTCTCTCTCTATTATAAATTCCACATGAAGATGAATTCTAAGAAAGCTAATCTTAGAATTCCAATATGATCGAGATGAAGATAACTGCCGAAATATTCAGCAGAACACGGTTGGAATGGAATGCACCACTGCACACTAACAACATGGCACAAGTCAAATGATCATCATCATCATCATCAACAACAACAACAACAGGAATAAACTGCTGAGCAAGATGGCATCTTATAGGTCCATCAAGGAAGGCAGTAACTTCGAATAAGAAGACTGATTCAAAGACAACCTTTTTGACCAATGGCAGCATGGAAAGTGGACACGAGATGATGATGACGACAATGATTACGATGATGACGATGATGATGATGACGATGATGATGATGATGATGACGATGATGATGATGATGATGACGATGATGACAATGATGATGATGACAACAACGACGATGACAATGGTGCTGATGATGATAGAAATTTCATCCAGGATTTGAACTCATAACATAGAGAGGTGAAACTAACACTGCCAGGCATCTTCCTCACCTTTCATCACTTAATTCTTTCAGTCATTAGACTGTGGCCATGCTGGAGCACTGCCATGAAGAAGTTTTAGTCGAATGAATCGATCCCCAACCCCAGGACTTATTCTTTGCTTTTTAAGCCTAATACTTATTCTATCAGTCTCATTTGCTGCACCACTAAGTTACAGGGATGTCAGCTGGTGGAGAGGGACAAACAGAAACACACACACACACACACACACACACACACACAAGGGGCTTCTGTCAGTTTCCATCAACCAAATCCACTCCCAACGCTTTGGTTGGGTCAGGGCTCCGGCAGAAAACATTGGCACAAGGTGCCATGCAGTGGCAAACTTCTTAACCACACAGCCATGTGGTTGGGAAGCAAACCTCTAACCACACAGCCACACCTGCACTGGCTTGGCCCCTTTTTCGTTATCAACCCTCAAAGTATAAAAAGCAAAGTTGACCTTGGCAGGCTTTGAACACAGAACATAGAGAGTCAGAACAAATATTACGCCACAGCATTCTATCCAACGCTTCAATGATGGCTAATTCAATGTCTTAGAGGAGAATTACAAACAGGAATTTGTCTAGAATATTCTGTTGTCAGTATGAAAACAATGGATAAGGATGTGAACAGTAATCTGAAGTAGTTAAAAGTCTGGAATGATAAGTGTCAATTGAGGAGGAATTCCAAGAATTTGGCACATTGTGTCCAACAATACTTAGTCATTTGTTTTTAATTTGAGACAGATGGAAATTTTAGACGTGGAACCAGGTGCAGTTAGACAATATATCAAAAATGACAAAATATAATGGAGAAGAAAAAATATTGTATTAAGCATAATGGCAAAAGTAAATTTATCATTTTGAATGAATTCTTTATTCATTTTTCTCTGTGATAAAATTCAGTGAATTGCTTTCTTTCAGGTTCAAATATGCCTCAAAAATATTTGAACTGGAAACGAGTTTGCATTTATACACATCACTGCTTAGCACTGTCACCATGCCTTTCTCGGTTCCCCATGTTGACTCTTTTAATACCAACTCGCCCAAGAGCGTTTTGGATCTTTAATACAAACTTCCTGTTTCAAAGTGATTTAATTAAAGCCTTTCCTCAAAATTTCAGGTCAATTTATGTTTCCAACACCAGTTAAATAATGACAAAGGTATTTTACCAAATTCCTCAGGATTTTCAAAATTAATTGCTTCCCATTCATTTGCTGTAAACTGGCACTTTGTTGGTAAAGACGATGAGTGTTCCAGTCGACCCGATTAACAGAACAGCAACTGGTATTCCTTGGTTACAATGGTGTGGGTTCCAGTCGATCCAATCAACAGAACATCCTGCTCATGAAATTCACATGCAAGTGGCTGAACACTCCACAGACATGCATGTGCCCTTGACACAGTTCTCAGGGAATTTCAGTGTAACACAGAATGTGACAATGCTGGCCCCTTTGAATTACAGGTGCAACTCATTTTTACCTGCTGACTGAACTGGAGTAATATGAAATAAAGTGTCTTGCCCAAGGGCGCAATGTGCTGCTGGGAATCAAACTCACAACATGAGCCAATTACCCTAAACACAAATTCATGCACCTTCCATTTGCTTTACGGATGTTCAGACCCCTTATTCTCCAAGACTGAAACGATCAATACTCCTGAGGCCCAATCCAAAATTCTACAATTCAGTGTCTACAAGAAAAATCTGCAGGGGAGGGTGCAGTGTTTTAAAATGAAAGTAGACACAGATTTCCTCAACACCAATTCTAGAACATTCTCATCATTCCAATACAAACATTTCAAGTGAGTGATCAAATGATTGTTTGAATTAGTTAGGTAACAGAAGCCACAAGATCGAGTACTGAAAATATTTGATAAACCAGCTGCCTTTTATTCAATTTCCTGTTATAACTTAAGAAATATTAATATGATGATATTAATATCATCATCCTCATCAGCATAAGAGTCATCATCATAGCCATCATTATCATCATCATCATCATCATCATCATCCTTTAATTTGTTAGCATTTAAACTGGCCAGTTTTGGCCCAGATATTCTCCCTCTTTTATGTTCAAACTGGCCAGAACCAGCACCTCCTACAATGTCATTCTTAGAATATACAATCACGTCATTGAAATCTCAAAGCTACAAGATAAAGTATGATTATTTCAAAATAATGTGAACAAGAGCACTCAGAGAGCACAAACCTCTGCCAACGCAACACCAACGTCCTCTCAACGGTTAGCCAGAGATGATTTTTAAAATGAGAATATCTGAAGTAAACTCAACTGCTCTCACAAGCGAGAAGGATCTAGTTCAAAACGGGGGCACCAGTTTTCATTTATGTTTTATGTAGTGTTTTTGGTACCGAAAGACTTTCAAACTTCGTATACTTATCTATTTTGTGTTATAGAAAAGAAAAAAATTTTTGTATTTCATATAAAAAAATTGTCTTATTTCGATAATTTCAACCAATCACTGACAAGTATTCAGCTGTTTACAGTTACTCCTTTGGCATTTTAGGCGGTGTAAAGCGTATTTAATCTCCATTACTTCTGACATGTGTGTTCGTTTTCCCTA
>NC_068983.1:5234086-5239980 GCF_001194135.2 Octopus bimaculoides | reverse complement strand
CTTAATGTATTCGGCTGAATGGACGTCAGTCATTGGTTGAAATTACAGAAATACGACAACTTTAACATGAAATAACTTGCAATATAATAATTTTTCTTAAGAAGACTAAGAGAAAAAGATGTTTTATATGACACATTCCACCAGTGTCCCAAGTTTCAAAGTGTTTCGTTAAGAAAATACTGGTGCCCCCGTTTTGAACTAGATCCAGCGAAAATACTAAACATGAACCCGACTGCTCTCAAAAATTAAGTAAAAAAAAAAAACGGGTAAATAATCCAGAATCCTTGTCCAGTATTGAATTGATCCCAAAATCTAATAAATTCGTGCCAGTGACAAGGCCAAACATCCCTGAAAGTTTCATTTGAATCCATCCAGCGGTTCTTGAGATATCGTGTCCACAGACAAACAAATAAACAAACACGACTGAAAACAATACCTCCACCTTTGCTAAGGTGGAGGTAATAAATAAGCATCACATTTGACAAAATAGCTTGAATACTAAAAGGTTAAGATGGGGTTTTGAACATAAATTAACATGAAATCTTGTTGGAAGGTTTTGGTTTAGATCACTTTAACCCTTTTGTTACCATATTGAAATAACCAGCCTTAGAGTCAACCTAGCAAAAACCGGTGTCTTAATAAGTATGAAGGCAGACAAACCACAAATCCCTTCAGGTAGATAGCCTAGCTTGATCTGGAGAAAAGGTATAGGTAGAAACTCCTTAAGATGTATCCAGTGTAAGCTATGGACACATAAAAGGTGCAGCAATATCAAAGGAAGGTTAACCTGGAAGATAGTTTTCGTGTGTGGCAGATGCACAGGGGTAATAAACACTGAAAATGTGCAGAGAACAACTTCTGCCACATTCCAGGGGAAAAACTACAAGTAGTTGATAGCCATATGAATTATTTTTCCATTTGAAATAGATTGGGTTCATTTTTAGTATTTTTGTTTGTGAGAGCAGTCGAGTTTATTTCAGATATTCTCATTTTAAAAACCATCTCTGGCTAATCGTTGAGAGGATGTTGGTGTTGCCTTGGCAGAGACTTGCACTCTCCGAGTGCTCCTATTATTATTATTATTATTATTTTTGTTACCTTTGCACAGCTTCTAACGCTGGAGATGTACTACAGTGCCAGCTGTTCACTACCAGTGAACTAAGGTAACATCCATTAGTTTTTTGAGCACTTTCCAGAGTATTCGAGTGGTTCCAAGCAGTGCTGTTTCCTGCAAGTGCTCCATCCTTATTGCAGCCCCTATTTGTTCCATGTACTTCTCGAGATTTTTACTCACTGTTCCCAGGACTCCGACAATTATTGGTACCACTACCACCTTTTTCATGATGAAGATGATGAGGAGGAGGAGGAGGAACTTTGGCAGTTTCCATCATTGGTTGGCTCAGGGTTATATGAGAAGACACTTGCACAAAATACAGCATGTCAGGATTGAACCTGAAACCACATGGTCATGAAGCCAACATCTTAACCAATCAGCCATGCCTGTATCTTACCAACAAATTTTAAACAAACAAATTATATTATTAAATGAAAGAAAACAGGCATCGGGGGGGGGGGGCAATGTATACCCTGCACGCAGACAATTTTTTTCACTAATTAGGGCGTGGCTTACAATGCTTTGCTTAACCATGCTTTTTAATTGAACTGAATTAATTTTTAAAAAATTGTTTTTTAAAAATTACCATTATAGGTATTTATACTCTGATGAAATCAAGAAACGAACTCGTAAACGAAGCCCTCGAATCAATCACTGTACACACACACACACACACAGTTGCATATCTATGTCTGTATTTATGTATGTATGTATGTATGTATGTATGTATGTATGTATAGACCCACATGTGTCTATGTGCATAGGTACACCATGATCTATACACATGCAGACGAGGGTTGATTCTTATGAAAAATAAAGTGAACAAAATGAAATACTTAGAGAAAATATTGCATAGAATTTAAGAAGTGTTTCACCATTATAGGCGTTTATACTCCAGTGAAATTAAGAAATCAGCTTGTAAATAAACGAAATCCTCACATCCATCACTGCACACACACACACACACACACATTTGCATATCTATGTCTGTATTTATGTATGTTTGAAGATAATCAAACCAAATGTTCACCATTTTGAGCCACTCACCCAATGAGTATTTCTGCCAAATTTGGTAAAAATCCATTCAGCAGTTTTCCAGTAATTTCGCAAACACACAAACAAACAAAGACTTGTGATTACAATACCCTTGCTTTCGCTTACACGCACAGGGTAATGACATTTAATAAAATTTAAAATAATATAAAATGATATAACAATAATCTTTTAGCTCTATTTTTAAAATATCTTAATCATTATGGAAACCAGCTTTACAACAAAATCAAATTGATTTTCGTTTGAGCCAAACACAGATGTTTTATCCAAGACATACAACGATTCCTCAAAGACATGCAACGATTATAACTTATTACTGAACTGATGTTTGGTAAAAATTCAGTGGGGATCATGCTTTGGTTAATTGAGTCATGACAGAACACTGCTTGGAATTTCGGGTAAGAAGCTTGCTTCCTAATCATGTGGTCTTGGATTCAGTCCCACTGCAGGGCACCTTGGGGGCAAGAGCTAGAGTAGAACTCTAGCTCTCGACCAACCAAAGTCTTGAGAGCAGATTTGATAACTAGAAAGTGAAAGAAACCTGCTGTGTGTGTGTATGTGTGTATGTATGTGTGTCTGTTTGTGTGTAGTCTTGCCTAGACATCGCGATTGCTGTAAACGAGCATCACCGTCATGCAAGCAATGTTGTTCTTTTCCTGTCTTCCATGGAAAACTTGTTTGGCAATGGGAAATATGTTGTCTGGAAACAGGTGAGGGTTGGCAACAGGAAAAGCATCCAATCACAGAAAATCTGCCTCAGTAAATTCCAAGCATGGAAAAGTGAATGTGGTAATGAAATATGATGATCCAACTCATATTTATTTCTTTATTGCCCACAGAAGGCTAAACATAGAGGGGACAAACAAGAACAGACAAGGGGATTAAGTCGATTAGTTCAACCCCAGTATGCAACTGGTACTTAATTTTATCGACCCTGAAAGGATAAAAGGCAAAGTCGACCTCAGCGGAATTTGAACTCAGAACGACAGATGAAATACTGCTAAGCATTTCGTCCAGCATATGCCCCCATGCTGCTGCTGCTGCTACTGCTACTACTACTACTACTACTACTACTACACAATGTTGAGACAAGGAGACACAAACAGACACAAACACACACGCACATAAGGCTATCCTCATCATGACCATCCACTTTTTCATGTTTGTATGGCGTTAGATTCCTTGAGGTAGATTTTCTACACATGGATGCCCTTCCTGTTACCAACCCTCAACTGTTTCCAAATAAGATAATATTTCCCCATGGCCAGACATGAATTTGTTTTCACAGAATACTGGAAACAAATGGTGACACCCATTTACATCTAAGCCCACAATATCAAGACCAGGAGACATGCACACACACACACACACACACTTTGGGCTTCTTTCAGTTTCCAAGAAATCCGCTTGCAAAGCTTTGGATAAGATACTTGACTAAAGTCTACACAGTGGGACTGAACTTAAAGCCATGTACATGGAAAGCAAATTTCTTAACTATACAACCATGTTTACATCTACTATACACACACACACACACACACACAAATGCACCACGCACACATACACATGTACATAGACAGATACATATGAACACATACATATAAACATATATATACACACATGCATATGCACACTTGTGTGTGATGTGTGGGTGTGTGTGTGTGTGTGTGTCTGTGTGTTGTGCGTATGTATGTGTGTATGAATGTGTATGAGTGTATGTATGTGTATGTGAATGTATGTATGTGTGTGTGAGTGAATGTATGTGTATGTGAATGTATGTGTGTATGAATGTATGTATGTGTGTTTATGATATATGTATGTGTGTATGAATGTATGTATATGTGTGTGAGTGAATGTATGTGTATGTGAATGTATGTGTATACGAATGTATGTTTGTGTGTACGAATGTATGTATGTGTGTGTATGAATGTATGTTAGCTCTCCATATATTTTGTTTATGTTTGCCTGACTTAACACATATAACACTTGTCCAGCCACTGGACTGTGTCTATACTGGACATAACATTGAGATCACTGGTGCGAATCAAGAATTTCAAGGCTGGCCGACTTTCTGGAAACTCTAACATTGGCTGAACAAGATGACATTACTTTCGAGTGAGTTCTGTTACATTCACCACAGACACCACTCACTCAATTTTCTGTCGAAGATCTTGTTGGTGTTGTTGTTGTTGCAGTTAATGCATTTTATATTTTGTTGGTGTAAAACTAAATTATTCAAATATTGAATAGGTACTGGTGCTATGTAAAAAGCACTGACATTGGTGTCATGAAGAAAGCACCAGCGCTGGTGCCATATAAAGGGCACTGGTGTTCAGGACCGGATTAAGCTCCATCAAGGCCCTAAGCATTTAAATGATTTTGGTTCCCCCATAAAAGGTTATGTAATTCAAAATATAAACAATAACAAACCATAAAATAAATTTTCATTTTTCAAAACAAAACTAACAGTAAGAGGGAAAATAATGTTTATTTTTGTTTAATTCCACTTTATTTATATTTGAAAAGTTTCCTCCTACTTTTTTTAATCGCAAAGTCTTTGATCAGATCCTCAAAATTAATCTTAGGTAACACATCTTCATCTATACTTAGCAGAGACAAAGGCATCACAAATATTATTTTAGCAAGTTTAAAGTGATTTCTTTTGTGCAGTAAACCATTTACTATTTTTGTGGTGCCCCCCCTCTTCCCTTGATGCCCTAAGCATGTGCTTATTATGCTAAATGGTTAATCCAGCGCTGCTGGTGATGGTGTCACATATAAAGCACCCATGCTGGCGCCACTTAAAAAGCACTGGTGATAGTGTCGTGTAAAAAAAAAAGCCACATAAAAGACACCCTTGCTGGTGCCACATATAAAGCACTAATGTTGATGGCAAGTAAAAAGCATCCAAGGCACTCTGTAAAGTGGTTGGCATTAGGAAGGGCATCCGGCAGTAGAAACTGTGCCAAAACAGAGAATGGAACCAGGAACAGCGTCTCACTTTGCCAGCTCCTGTCAAAATGTCCAACCCATACCAGCATGGAAAATGGATGTTAAATGATGATGATGATGAGTCAGCAATTTTAAGAATTCAGGAGTTGTATGGTGTGGTGGTGTTATGTGCTGATAATTTGACAATAATTTATAGATTTTAAAAAGAATATGAAAACAAAAAATTAAAATGGAGAATTTATAATAAAAAAATAGTCTATATGTTGGTTGGTTTCTCCAGTTATGCTTTATATCACATGTAGAGAAGATAAATGGGAGATACAAAGAGAGTTAACATAAGAGGTATAGGATGAAAGCTCATACTAGGCTTGGTGGCAGGCATTAAGTGAAAGAATGCTACACAAACACAGTGAGAAAGAATTTAAGAGGAAGAGGAGGAGGAGGAGGCATAAATGGGAGGGCAGTTATGCAAGGAGTTACACAAATGAGTAATTTGGTTTTAAGGTAATGGATAGTTTCCTTTTGGCGATTAGTTTTCATTTCACCATTTTGTTCCTGCCCGAAGAAATTTGATAAAAGTAAAAATGTATTTATGTATGCCATATTTCCTGATATTACCACCCATGGTGGCAAAAATATACTTCCAAATTTACCATCCATATGAGAGAGAGGTAACACCAGTTAATATAACAATAGGCATTAACTACATTGTATGATGATTACAAAAATAAATATATTATAAACACACATTACATTACATGTATGTTTATGAGTG
>NC_068983.1:5225994-5233067 GCF_001194135.2 Octopus bimaculoides | reverse complement strand
ATATATATATATATATACAGATATAGGGCAGGGAATCGTCAATTAGTAATAAAATTAATAATTAACAATTTTGCCAAGTAGTTCAGTAGTTCAGTGTGCCATAAATATCGCCATCCGTTAGAGAAAAAAATTTGTAGTTTGGAATCAGTAGTTCTTTGACTGCTATTTCTAAATGTTCAGTATGTTGGAGAAGTAACTCATGCTAATCCCTGTATATTTATGAGTATATATATATACATATATATATATAAAATACAAAAATGGGACAAGAACACAAAACATGCAGACAGTTAGGTGATACAAAAAAGGGACAACAAAACCTCCAGATAGACGATACAAAGAAAACAAGGACAGGTCATTCGGAGTTTTCTCTCTTCAGTCGAGATCCGGATTATCTTTGTGTGTATCAAATAAAATGAGACAACAAAAGCAAGGCTGTGTGGAATTTATAGGACATTTATAAAGAGAAAGGTAGTCTTACAGCTGTTTCGGGGATATTAGGGATATCCCTTTATCAGAGACGATATGAGAGAGTTAACTAGAGGGAAATAGGTTGGGGATGTGTCTGAATAATGGAGGTACAAAATCAGTGAATTCTGAGGAACAGAGGCCATTATGGTAGCAATAGAAAAGACAGAGAGAGAGAGGGGGAGGGGGGACAGAACACTTGTAGGTTAGAGGCTGGAGTGTATGTTTATTAGTCATTTGATGTTGATACAAACGAAAGTAAGATTTTTCCAGGTGTAGATGGATGGTCACCTGAGAGAAGAGAAAGAAGAGCAAAAAAGGAGGAGAAAAAGACAAAGAAAAAGAAAAAGAAGAAGGAAACGAAGAAGTAGAGGAAGAAGACAAAGAACTTGAATGCGAATTTAATATGAACCTTTGAAGCAAAGCTCTCACACCTTAATCTTTATCCCTTCCATTATCTTATCCCGACACTATGAGTTTTTTCTATCCCTAATCCTTAAATTATAGATATTCCCTTTTCCATTATATAATCCCTAAACTATAGATATTTATTCTTAAGGTTTACTCTATTTACTCTTAGGAAGTGTTCAACAACAAAAACCAGTTTCCTTACAAGTCAACAAGCGAGTTTCAACATAGTTACGGAACCTGCTAGAAATAGCAGTGAAATATCCCTCAACTCACACTAAAAAGTACACAAAAGGTAACGTAGTCCAAGATACATATGTTTACAGGGGCCAGCAGGAGGCCAGCTGTCTTAGACCCCCATACTGAAGTCCGAATGAAGATTCGTAATTTCTCTTAAGAAAGATACAGTAATGGTTTCTCTTTGCCTTTCCCAGTTTAGTTACAGTTAATTCAGATCTCCCGCCAAATTATCTTTGAGGCAAGGGGCCTATTTAACTCCTAGACAGACTGACTCGTTCACATGACATTAGGGATGTCTACACACCTGTGTGATATATGTGTAAGGGCCTGGCCTCCCGTCGCTCCTGCATGTCTTAGCCGCAGGACAACCCCTTCTACAAATCCGGTCACGCTGCTTGCACGGGTTCCCGTGACTCTGCCGCCATCCAATTCCAACATGAATTAAACTGGGAGTTTGAGCCATAATGAATCTT
Source organism: Octopus bimaculoides (assembly GCF_001194135.2). Classification (NCBI taxonomy): domain Eukaryota; kingdom Metazoa; phylum Mollusca; class Cephalopoda; order Octopoda; family Octopodidae; genus Octopus; species Octopus bimaculoides. The sequence continues at coordinate 5,231,478 of NC_068983.1, read as the reverse complement.
TCATTAGCTGATTACACAACCATGAACACTGCCCCTATGGATGTATTGAAGGTACTCCTTTGATAGAGCTTGGTGACCCTGACCATTGATCTTGTAGAACTCCTCCGCTCAGCATCAATGTAAGAGACACCATTGGCTCTGTTAAGTTCTTCCGCTGCCTCTTCACAATCCACCATGCCACAGTTCCATGACATCGCTGTATCCCTGGCAAGGTGACTGAACGGGTGTTATGTCTTGCATAAAGGCAGCCCGTAACTATGTAGGGCACGGTCATCACTGTGTGAGGTATTTAAAAAAATATCCGTATTCCCCGACCCTTCTGTTGTTTGATCTACAACTAGGGCCCTTGACAAACACTACCGCTCTGGGTCAGACTGAACTCGAGACCATACTAACTCCGTGCTTTGCAAAACTCCTGAACTTCATGTTGGAGTTTCACCACCGAATGCAGTGTCTTTAATAATATAAAACATGGTAATTTCTTTGCCTTCTCAGATATCATTCTACACAGGTAGGGAACTGCCTTCTAGAAGAAAAAAAAACCGCCTGAGGCCACCCTTGATTCTGATACAAATTCGCTGTTTTAAAGTGATCTACATTGAAAGCATCTGTCAAAATTTCCTGCTAATTAATGTTCCAAACACGAGCTTACTAACGACAAAGTCATTTGTCGACATCACAAGAATTTAGAATCTTTGAGAGATATGAAATGAGTTGTTTATAACGATGGTACACAAAGTAAATAATTACAAATAATAGCTGGATGGCGGGGAAAAAGTCGAAGGTTGCTTCCATCCAAGGGAGTTTTGACCCAATATTCTTCCTGTTGTTATTTGCAGCTTTATCTACTTCACGTCCTCTTCTTAAAAAGTTATTTCATTAAATTCTTCATTATTTTAAAATTAATTAAAAGAAAAACAATATATTTCAAGAGAAATATGGTAGCAAAAGGGTGCAACAAGAACTAGCAGAATGATTTTAAGATAAAAAGAAAATTAAACACGTGCAATTGAAATTAAATGGTAAAGTTGTTTTTAAATTACATTAATAATATTTAATTAACTGACAAATTATTCCCTTTTAAAAAGAAAGTTGTCTCCTCCACGTAATTACAGCTTTTCTTTTTGACTGGGAGCAAAACTACATTGTGACATACCTGTCTTGTTATAATGAAAGACATTCCAGTCAGAACCAGCCCTTAAAACCCTTTATCTTTTTTTTTATATTCGGGTATTTAGTGTACCCTTCATGATTTTAACTAATATATTACTCCTTTTCTAAGACGGTAGCATGATTTGAAGATTTGGCTGCTATTTCCAGCAGGCTGGTGTTTATGTAAAATGAACCTGTGTCAGTCATGACTCGAAACCCCGACTGCCATATCTCTTCCTTAACAGCTTACCTCTCGTTCAACGACCGCTCGTGTTAATAAATAAAGATTGATTTCTAATATTGGCACAGAGCCAATATTGTTTGTGGGAGGGCAGAGCCTGTTTAAATTAGCCACAGAAAATGTATCGATTTATACAGCATTTTTTTTTTATCAACCTCCAAAAGAATGTTAGTAATAAATATTTTTAAAAAAATACATTTTAAATTACACACAACCTGACCCTCCGTCGGTTACGACGATGAGTGTTCCAGTTGATCCGATCAACGGAACAGCCAGCTCGTGAAATTTGCGCGCAAGTGGTTTAGCACTCCACCGACACACGTAACCCCCTCACGGGGATTCAGCGTGACACAGAATGTAACAAAGCTGGGCCCCTTCTGAAATACAAGTACAACTCATTTTTTTGCCAATTGAGAGGATTGGATCAACGTGAAATAAAGAATCTCGCTCAAGAAGGGACGCAACGCGCCGCCGGATATCGAACTTGCAGCCTTAGAATCGCGAGTCGAATACCCGAGCGATTAAGCCACGCACCTCTCAAACCACACACACATAGAAGAAGATATTGAGTTCCTTATTTTTAGTTTGTAGAATTACTGAGTACGAAATAATGAAATAAAAGAGACATGCTAAAAGAATAGAGAAAGAAATGCAAACCACATTACCTATAAGTTATACATGTATGTATGCATCTATGTATATATGTGTACATATGCATGCATACGTACACACATACGTATATGCACACACACACACACAGACACAGAGTTTTATTTTTAATCGGCCCTTGGTTCGCTTCGTTAACTTTTAGTGATTTAAAAGTGAAAAACACTCATATTTTGAGTTGTATTTATCGTATTTGCACTACCAAATCTGTACACACACACACACACACGCGCGCACGCACGCACACGCAGAGGAAAGAAATTATGTAATGAAAAAATAAAAAAATAAAGAGTAAGAATAATAAAAGAAGGAATTTTAACAAAAGAGAAATAACTTACTCGATTCAACACAGGTAAAGTGTACATGGTATTTTTTTTTTAAAGATGTGGTGTGGTGGATGAGGAGCAGAGAGTTAAGAGAGAGAGAGAGTAAGGGAGAGAAAGATAGAGAGAAGGTGGCGGGGACGGAGGAGATGGTTGTTCCTTAGTGTCAGGTTTGTCACTGGAAGTAAAAGACTTTGAGTTGGTAGGAAACGGGGAAGACTCACTTGGCGGCGGTAATAGACATTCCAGCAGACAGAATTGCTGTTCGTTTAATGCGGGGATGATAAACTTTCATATTTGTTGTATTTATAAGTTTGTTTTTCATTTGTTGTTTTTTAGGAGGTTCTGGAACTGGTGGTGGTGGTGGTGAGGTATTTGGTTTGATTACTGGTTGTGTAAGGGGTGAGATGAGGTGAGGGTGAGACTCAACTTGACAGGATTGAGTGACGGGGGAGATAGAAAGACGAGGAAAGTAAGGGAGGGAGAAGATGGACAGAAAAGGAGAGAGAGAAGGGAGAAAGGCGGCGAGGGAGATGATAGAAAGATAGAGGGAGAAAGAAAGAAAGACAGAGAGACGGAGGAAGTGAGAAAGGTGGGAGAGAAGAAAGATTGAGTGATAGAGAAGATAGAAAGACAGCGAGCGAGAGAGAGAGAGAGGATAGAGAGACAAAGGTAGAAAAAGAAGATAGAGAGAGAAGATAAAAGGCAAGGAGGACAAGAAAGGGGGAAAGAAAGAAAGCGAGAGGAAGAATAGAGTGAAAGAGAGGATAGAAAGAGAAAGAAAGAGAAAGCTGAATAAGGAACGGGAAGAAGTGAGTGAAAAAAAGAGAAAGTGAGAGAGAAGTGTTGAGTGTTATTATAGATAGAGAGATAATGGGAGAGAAAGAGAGAGAGAGAGAAAGGATGAAGTGATAGCGAATAATGCAGAGAGAGAGAGAGAGAATAGTGATGGACAGACGAGAGAAAAAGGTAGCGAGAGAAAGATAAAGTAAAAGATAATGAAGAGAAAGGTGCAGAGACATTAATAGAGAGGTGGGGGAAAGAGATGTAAAGATTAAGGGGAAGATAGAGAGTAGGACGGAGGTGGAGCGATATGTGTGTGTATAAAGAGGGAGAAGGCGGAGGAGGAAAGACGGAGAGTGAAGATAAGAGAGACAAAGAGAGAGGGGAGGCGAGAGAGAGATGATACTGATGGGACAGAGTTTGAGATAGAGACAGCGAAAGAGGGGGAGATATAGAGAAGAAAGATTGAATGATGAAGCAATGAGGGAGGCGGAGTGTTATTAGAAAATTTGTGGTGAGAGGAAAAGATTAAAGCAGATGGAAAATGGAAGATAAACCGCAAGGAAGAGAAAATATAGGAGGTGGGGGAGGAGGAGTTGCTTGGAGTGAAATGAAGGAATAAGAAGAGAAAGTAAAGAGGGTGAAGGGGAGGAAGGGAGCGAATAGAAGTTAGAAGCGGGGAGGAGATGAAGAAATTGAATAGAGAGAAAATTGTGAAGAGAGAGAGAGAGAGAGAGAAAGAGAAATACTAGAGAGTAAGTGAGCGTGAAAAAAAGGGAAAGAAAGAAAAAAAGATCGTGGGGATAGGAGGAGGATGATAAAGAGAGACATAGAATTAGAGAGAGAGGTGGAGGTGATAACAAAAGTAACAAATATAATGGCAGAGAGAAAGAAGGAGAATATTTCAAAGAGACTGACATGATCTAATAATTGAATAAGCAGACTTCTGGAGAGGGGAGGGTGGGGTGACGGTAGCAGCAGCAGCAGCAGCAGTAGTAGTAGTAGCAGCAGCAGCAGCAACAGATGTAGTAATAGTAGTAGTGTTGCTGTTGTTGTTGATGGTGGTGGTGGTGGTGATAGTAGAGCAATGTTCGGTCTTCTGATTAATCCCGAAGTCAGAGAACTGGCTGAGTAGACTTATGAGTTATTCCTGCCATGGCCATCCCGCCTTTTTGTATATAAACATAGACATATATAGGCCTATGCGTGGTTAAGAAGCTGGCTTCCCGACTATGTGGTCTTGTGTTCAGGCCCACTGCGTGGCACCTTGGCGACAAGTGTCTTCTACTATAGCCCCCGGGCCGACCAATGCCTTGTGAGTGAATTTGGTTGACGGAAATTAAAAGAATCCCGACAGGTTACGGGAACGTAAACAAACCGACACCAGTTGTCAAGCGGTAGCGGGAGACAAACACAAAACGAAGACACGCCCCCTTGACAACCGGCTTTCGTTTGTTTACACCGTCGTAACTTAGCCGTTCGGCAAATCTATTTGATAGAATAAGAACCGGAGTTACAAATAAATACGAGGGTCTATTTGTTCGACAAACCCTGCAAGGAGGTGCCCCAGCATGGCCGCAGACACAAGCAAAAGAAATAAAGATAAATACTTATAATTTTTAAAATCCGAAACTCTTTTTATTTTATTTCTATCAACAAACTTCGATATAAACAAAACGATTGATTTTATATCTGTCAGGTCTGTCTTCCGATGGCTGATTCCGTCATCCGCCTGCATCTGACAAGCCATGTTTACATTTCAGCAAACACACGTGGAGAGAATGTTTAGAGAAAAATGGTGTCGTGGATGCTACGGTGTTTAGCAGACTGCATGGCTTTGATGCCGGAAGCTAATTTATGCTAACAGGTGCTTACAGAAATGCCTCGATATACGAGTTCATCTGTTCCTGGAGATCGCTCGTAAAGCAGAGCAATAATTCCCCATAGTAGTAATGTTATAAATCGTAATTCGTTCCCAGAAAAATATTTTATTAATAAAATTTATAACACACGTAAATAAATGGCGATAAAACAACAGTAGAATGTAAAGAATATTTTATATAAAGTAAAAAGAATGTCAAGATCATTTATAGTAAAAAATATTATTATTATAATTGTTTTCTGAAACACTTTCACTCGCACTAGACTCGCGTACATCATTACTTGCAGACGCGATCGCCGATTCACAAGCACTCGTAGACGGACTTGTAGATTTCTTTTTAACATAAAAAAAACGTCTAGAGTTGTTTACTTAGAAGATGCATTTTTTTTTTCGCTAATTTCTTGGTAACATGCAGAAGCATTTATTATGGTGGTAGA
>NC_068983.1:5221921-5225798 GCF_001194135.2 Octopus bimaculoides | reverse complement strand
GGGAGTTCACATACAAATGTTACTTCGAAGTCACTGTCACTCCGCCTTCTTGTAAAAGTATAATAAATATGTGTTCTACGAAGAAGTATTGAACAATTCTTCAATTTAATGTTTTTGTTATAACCTGACACGTGTGTGTGTCTGCGTGTGCGTGGGTGGGTGTCCCTCCTTGCTGCTCGACGACTGATGTTGGTTTGTTGACGACACCATGACTAGCGTGGCGTAGTGGTTAAGAGCGCGGGCTACTAATCCCAAGATTCCGAGTTCGATTCCAAGTAGTGACCTGAATAATAATAATAATAATAATAATAATAATAAAATAACATCGAAAACCCACCTTAACCCTTTTGTTACTTATATAGGAGAAGTCGTGGCTGTAGGGACGGACTGAGCCGTCGGTCAATCGGGCACTGCCCGAGGGCCCGGAGCTCTGAAGGGCCCGCACTCTACGTGTTAACTCTACTGATATCAATGCTAAGGGGCCCGGTAAACAGCTATGCCTGAGGGCCCTTAATACTCTCAGCCCACCCCCGCATGGCTGTATAGTGAAGAAATTTGCTTATCAACTTGCGTGGTACATTGGGTAAGTGTCTTCAACTATAGCCTTGGGCCGACCAAAACCTTGTGAATGGATTTGGTAGATGGTGTAGCAAGCATGTACACAGTTTACCTTTAAGTACCCACATTTTGACTCATCACCATTCTTTTCGGCAAGAGTTCACTCGACCATACCCGTTCGTGTCGATTGGATGCTTTTAGTCATCCAATCAGAATACTTGCCCGACTAGAAAAGCGTGGTCGGTTTGAACCTACCCTTAGCTATTTAAGGATGTTTTTTCCCGCTATTTCTTCAGTGAGGTGCGTTGCACAATGGGCCCCGAGTCATCAGCATAGAGCAAGTTTTATTCTGCTACGCATTCGCAGTGAGGAGAGAATTGTCAGCAGAGATTTTTGTTGCTATGCTTTGTGTTTTTCCCGCATACATCATAATCTTCATGCCACACGAGGAACCCGTGTATTTTCATAAACAGAATAATTTATGTGAACCAGTTTGCTATATCTTCTATTAGCGGAGAAATAAATTTGGTAGTCAGTTTTAACTTGTGTCTTCGTATTTTTTGACTCTCTTTATCATCATTTGTTTGAAACCATATTATGATATTACCAGGGCCTTAGCCACTACAGTCACCCCCTTTTTCATTTCGCTCCTTATCTAGACATCGAATGATATTTGTAAACGAATGTCACCATCGTTCTTTCTGTGTCATTTTTTCCCGTGAAAACTGTCTGACCATGGGTAAATATTACATTGCTTGCAAACAGACGAGAGTTGGCGACAGGAAGGGTATCCAGCTGTAGAGAATCAGGCTCAATAAACTCTGTTCGACCCATGCATGCATGGAAAAGTGGACGTTAAAATGAATAATGATAACGATGGGGATGATTCGTGTTCACAACAGCCTTTAAAATGTATATTTTAATATTTTACAGTTACGTTTTCAATGATGTACGTTACAATTATGTCGATAAAATAAAAAAATATACAAAATGTCTTCGGTGGTGTTTCCAGTCACTTGCCGGATTTTGTTTTCGTTTTTTCTCTAACTCTCTTTAAAATGCATATTTTCAATGGAAATTTACGGAGATACGATTTAGGGAGTTATACGGAACCCTACCTAAAAAGTATTAAAAAAAAATATTGCTTAATAAGCAATATTGCAGCATATTTGCTTTACAAGTGTCATAGCCACATATTACAGGCCATCATTTCATTACTAACATACTGTGAATACACACACGTTCACACACATGTGCACACACACACGCACACACGCACACACGCACGCACGCACGCACGCACACACGCACACACGCACGCACTCACTCGCGCACGCACGCACACACACACACACACGCACACACACACACACACACACACACACGCACCATGCTTTTTTTCCCCGTCTGCTGAAATATCTGCTCCAGCTTTCAAATGACAATATCTTTTTTTTCAATTGAACTTGAAATATTTAAATGCATCTCCCTTTCCCAACGGAAACATTCGACATTCAAAAGACAACCATTGCCACATCTTTTGCACCAAATGAATTCGTCAGAATGCGTTTGGGGCAGCGAACTTCTGCAAAATCTCTGTCCAAAGATTTATTCACGAAGCGACCTGTTCTCTGAAGTTCGCGTTTGCTTATTTCCTTGATTTATCGACAGTTAATGCAGTTTCTACTTCGATATGGAAATTAGGTAATATTTTTTGGCTGACTGAATTTCAACGATCGTTTTATTTCGTCCACACTCTGCTCAAATGACTTATATTTGTTACGTGAGTGGGAAAGAGAACATGAGAACAAGATTGAAGAGAAATTATTCCAGGCTATTTTTTTTATTCAATTACCGATGCCAAACATCGTCTGATGGATGATTCTGGCGAAGTTTTTGGACGAGGTCTGGCAAACCTTTGTCCATTCAACCACCACCACCACCACAAAGCATTGGCTGGAATTAAATGACCCATAAACTTTTGCTCTTCATTCTAAACTGGATAAACATTCTCCAGCAGAAACAAAAAAAATGGTATAAAACGTCCTGACAATGGCAGACGTTTTGAAGCAGGACTAATTAGAGATACAAGTTGGATAAAAGTTCGAGTGAGCGGCCCCTATTATTTCAACCCATTGACGGATAGAACAAGTTTGGAAGTTGTTGGTAAGTACCTGGTTTCATTTTAGTCAGTTATTGTTAAACATTTTAATTTTAATTTTCACTTCCTTGTGTCGATTGATCAGAATTCGTTTTATTCTCTCCATTTTCTGGATGCTTAAAACGGAGCATTATCGAATTTTGTTAGTTTTTGCTAATTTGTCAAGAATTGGAATTCCTTCGTTTTCTGATGGCAAAATGACAGATAAATTATCGACATTGTTCAATACATTCACATTTTTCAACCAAAATATTTCTTCAGATCCTTGCTTTCAACGGCAGAAATGACCTTTTCCAAATTTGGTTAACATCTTGACCCGAAAATGAAAATCCAAAACGAAAAAAACACTGGAATGGATGTAAAACAGTTTGTAGGAAACCAAGATGAAGAAAAAAATGCGCGCAAAACAACGGGAAAGATGGGGAAATTCACAAAATCCGAGTTTTTCCCTCATAAATTTCAGGAAAATGGAGGGGTTTTTTCAATAAAATTTTATAGAAATACCATTGAAATGACAGACATTACGATTATAAAGTAATTTCTGGGGAAACTTTTTTTCCAAAGGATGGGGAAAAGACTTCGGAAAATTGACGAAATCCGAGATTTTCCCTCATAAATTTTAGGAAAATGGAGGTTTTTTTCTTCAATAAAATTTGATAGAAATACCATTCAAACGACATACATTACGATTATATGGTAATTTCTGGGGAAACTTTTTTCCAAAGGATGGGGAAAGAACTTTGGAAAATTTACGAAATCCGAGATTTTCCTCATAACTGTATATATGTGTGTGTGTGTGTGAATAAATATGCGTATATATATGTGTGTGTATATATATATATGTGTGTGTGTGTGTATATATATATATATATATATATATATAGATATGCAGGGCAGGGAATCGTCAATTAGTAATAAAATTAATAATTAACAATTTTGCCGGGTAGCTCAGTATGAAAAAACCTTCTTCGGTAAATAATTTATAATCATAAATATATAGGGATTGACAGTAACCTGCTTCTCCAACATACTGAGAATTCAGAAATAGCAGTCAAAGAACTACTGATTTCAAAACTACAAATTATTACTCCAGATTGATAGCGATATTTTTGATACACACAGAACAAAAAACAGTAGAGAAGAGTAAAAAACCACCTGCCT
>NC_068983.1:5214947-5220857 GCF_001194135.2 Octopus bimaculoides | reverse complement strand
ACAAGGGAATTGAATTTCAGAATCAGAGAGATATTGGTATTGTATTTTTCATGAAAGAAATGTAGAGATAAACTTCATTTCCCAATTATCTCAAAATTACTTTTATTACTGCATTCTTCAGCTGCCATAGAAAGGTTCTTCTTTGGTAAGAAATATGAAAGTAAAAAAAAAAATGTTTTAATGGTTTCTTAAGTATGGAAACTTCAAATGTCTTAGATGAAAAAAAAAATCGTTTTGGGGTTGGCAAGAAGTAATTTCAGTCTTTTAGTGTGAAATAAAAATCATTTTTTTTTCATACAAACAATGAACTTTAATCAATTATATATTTTCCATTTTGTTTGATGACATTTTGTCATCTTTCTGACAACTTCATGGTTCTGCACTCATAGAACTTCTGGTCCTTAGCCAAAAGGTGAAGCAAGTGCAATTTCATCATTATCAAAAGTTTTACCATTCAAAGAGTTTTGCAAACTTCGAAATAAATGGTAATCTGATGGTGCAAGGTCAGGGCTCTATGGTAGATGTGACATCACTTCCCAACTAAGGTCTACTGTTGTCATGGTAGAACATGATTCCTTTACGATTTGCCAATTCTGGCTGTTTTTCTTTGATTGCTTCCTCCAGTTTCATTAGTTGTTGACAGTAAACATCTGAATTGATCATTTGGTTCCTTGGAAGCAGCTAATATACACAACACCTTTGTAATCCCACCAAAGAGCCAGAAGCAGTTTCAGCTGTGTTGGCATCAAAAGGGTTAAACTATGAAGTGGAATAAATCTGCCCCACCAAAACATGTTAATGGTGGGCTAGGGAAAACAAGACAGACGCACCCTATTTTCTCATCCTAATTCCATTGATGTTGTTTTTAAAATAAATAAATATATTTTAGAAAAATATTTCCTGGTGTCATTGTTATGGTAAGTTTGTCATTTATAAAGAATTTTGGTGGTTGTGTTTGTCTGCCAGTAAATTTCAGATTCTATTTTTAGCACCGAAGTAGATGGAATCCTTCCCATTCCCTGTCCATCTTTTAAAGATATCATCTAACAGGAAAATACTGCAACTGTCTTTTTAAAATTTGATGGTTTTTTATTTTTTTTTGGTGGTAAAATTTCTCTTTGCTTCTGTTTTTTTTTTTTCCTTTTGGAGCCAGTAAAACTAGTGATTCTTACATCACTCACTTTTCCGTTGTTGTCATCATCATCATCATCATCATCACCCTCACCACACTCATCACCACCGCCCCCCACTGTCACCGCCACCACCACCATCACCACCACCACTACCACCACCATCATCATCCCCACTGCCACAGTTACCATGACCACCACTACCATGACCACCAGTGCCATCATCACCACCACCGCTAGCACCATCATCACCACCATCATCACCACCATCACCACCACCATCATCAGCATCACTACCATCTCACTACCACCACCACCACCACCACCACCGCCACCACCAGCATCATCTTCAACAACACACAGACACAGATAGCATTCCTCTCTGTTGTGAATGTAAAGTGTTCAAAAAAAAACCAGCCGACTTTTTTTTTTTGTCATTGTGAATTTGTTCCTTCAGTTTAACCTACCATAAATTTATCTCAAGAAGAAGAAGAAGAAAGACTCAAAAATAGAAATAGGTTAAACAAATTTGTGTTTAGAACTTTTTTATGCCTTACATTACAATATATAATTCTCTAAGAGTCAGAATCGGTTCATAATTTGTTTGTTTTTTTTTTTTACCCAATTCCGTCTCTGACTCCATAACTAATAAAGTGTCAGATTTATTGAGCTGTAACTTATCGACAGACTCAAAATACTTATATACATCGCTCTGTTATATCATCATCATCATCATTGTTATCGTTGTCATCATCATCATCATCATCTATCATCCATGTTCCATTGTTCCATGCTTACATGGGTTGTATGGTTTGACAGTAGGTGCTGGTCTGTTTACATCCCCATAACATAGTGGTTTGACAAACAGACCCAACAGAATAAGTACCAGCCTTACATAAAAAAATTAAAAAAGGGCTGGGTGTAGTTTGTTCACCTAAACCCCTTCAAAACAGTGGTCAGAGTGGCCACAGTCCAATGGCTGACACAATTCAGATATATCAGTGATATATAAGCGCAGGAGTAGTTGTGTGGTTAGAAGCTTGCTTCCCAACTACATGGCTCCAGTCGAACCGTCCAACCCATGCCAGCATGGAAAACGAACGTTAAACGATGATGAGGATGATGATGATGTGTGCATAAGAGTATGTTTGTGTCTCCCTATTTTGACGTTGAGCACTGCATGTAACATGAACATCTTTTGGAGGGAGCACCCAACAGAACAACGGTTATATGGGAATGTCCCAACTTTCTCATCAACCACCCAAGAGCGGAGATTAAGGTTTGCTGACCCCTGCTGGAGAAGTAAAGAAGAACTTGTGAGTAATGGACATTATTTACATTATTTACATTTGATGAATATTTGTCCTCATCTTGTTTGTTGTTAACACAATATTTTGGCTGTTATACCCTCCAGCCTTCTTCGGGTGTCTTGGGGAAATTTCGAACCTGGGTTCATATGGTGTAGTGGTTAAGAGTGCGGGCTACAGACCCCAAGATTCCGAGTTCGATTCCAGGCAGTTGTTGTTGTTATTGTTATTGTTGTTGCTGTTGCTGTTCAGGTCACTGCCTAGAATCGAACTCGGAATCTTGAATCTATCAAATGTAAATAATGTACATTACTCACAAGTTCTTCTTTACTTCTCCAGCAGGGGCCAGCAAACCTTAATCTCCGCTCTTGGATGGTTGATGAGAAAGTTGGGACATTCCCATATAACCATTGTTTTGTTGGGCACTCCCTCCAAAAGATGTTCATGTTACAAAATAGGGAGACATAAACATACCCTTATGCACACATCATCATCATCTTCATCATCGTTTAACATTCGTTTTCCATGCTGGCATGGGTTGGACGGTTTGACTGGGATCTGGGAAACCAGGAGGCTGCACCAGGCTCCAATCTGATCTGGCTGTGTTTCTACAGCTGGATGCCCTTCCTAACGCCAACCACTCAGAGAGTGCGGTGGGTGCTTTTTACATGCCACCGGCACGGAAGCCAGACAAGGTGGCACACATATATAAATCTATCCACACACATACACACACACACACACAGCTTCCATCTACTAAAGCCACTGAGAAGGCTTTGGTTGGCTTCGGGTTACAGTTGATGCCACTTGCCCAAGGTGCCATGAAATGGGACTTGAATCCAGAACCCCATGGTTGCGAAGTGAATGTCTTAACCACACCCCCATACCTGCACCTACCATTTTTAATTTTTACAAGGAAAGGCTTGACAGTAACTTCAAAGTTCCATCTTAGAATAATCCTAAAGACAGCAAATAAACCAAAAGTTTCTCAAAATCACAGTCAACTATTTCATTGTAAAAGTTAATATACCAGACACACATACATACATACATGTGTGTGTGTGTGTGTGTGTGATATAAGAGAGATATAATAGAGACCAAGAGAGATTTACCAATATTCCTTTATTCTTTTACTTGTTTCAGTCATTTGACTGCGGCCATGCTGGAGCACCGCCTTTAGTCAAACAAATCGACCCTCAGGGCTTATTCTTTGTAAACCTAGTACTTATTCTATCCGTCCGTTTTGTGGAACCGCTAAGTTATGGGGATGTAAACACACCAACATTGAATGTCAAGTGATGTTGGGGGGGGGGGGACAAACACAGACACACAAATACATACATACATACGAGACAGTCAGAATGATGTAGACACCTCTGATCAGAACCCAATAAGGTTCGAAAATCACTGAAGGTTGTTCATCATTTTTTCAGTCTGCTGAGAAATGACTAAAATTTGCCCTGTTTATAATTATACCATATGTTACACACACACACACACACACACGCACACACACACACACACACACACACACACACACACACACACACACACACACACACATATATATATATATATATATACGATGGGCTTCTTTCAGTTTCCTTCTACCAAATCCACTCTCAAGGCTTTGGTTGGCCTGAGGCTATAGTAGAAGACACTTACCCAAGGTACCATGCAGCGGGACTGAACCTGGAACCATGTGGTTGGGAAGCAAGCTTCTTACTACTCCTGCTCTTATATATTAGTGATATAATATCTGAATTGTGTCAGCCATTGGACTGTGGCCACTCTGGCCCTTTTCTTATTTTTTATGTAAGGCTGGTACTTATTCTGTTGGGACTGTTTGTCAAACAGCTAAGTTATGTTGATGTAAACAGACCAACACCTACTGTCAAGTTATGGGAACACACACACGCACACACACAGTAATCCCTCGACTATCGTGGGTGTTACATTCCAAAACCACTGGGATAGATCAAAATCCGCGAAGTAGAAACAGTACTGTATATTTTCATTATTTTTATAATTTGTATCTATTTATTTTATTATAAATGCAAAACAACACCACGGAGGAATTGATGTAAGCTTAAATAATAAACTGCAATAGGTGAACCACGATATGACAAGGGTACCCTACCAGCACATGTGCTGGTGGCACATGGAAAACAACATTCGAGCGTGGTCGTTGCCAGTGCCACTGGACTGAATCCTGTACTGGTGACACATAAAAAGTTATTTTACTAAATTCTTTGTCATTTTCAAAATAAATTTAAACAAAGGCAGTGTGTAGGAGTGGCTGTGTGGTAAGTAGCTTGCTTACCAACCACATGGTCCCACATGGCATCTTGGGCAAGTGTCTTCTACTATAGCCTCGGGCCGACCAAAGCCTTGAGTGGATTTGGTAGACGGAAACTGAAAGAAGCCTGTCGTATATATGTATATATATATGTATGTGTTTGTATGTCTATGTTTGTCCCCCCAACATCGCTTGACAACCGATGCTGGTGTGTTTATGTCCCCGTAACTTAGCGGTTCGGCAAAAGAGACCGATAGAATAAGTACTAGGCTTCCAAAAGAATAAGCTTGAAATTATTCACTTGAATGTATGGTTCCCAAGAACTATTTTAAAGATTGAAATCTTTTATAGATTGTATGGAATGGGTGATGACCTGCAACGAGGGAGAGACACAATGGCAAATATTTAGATGATTAAGATGATGATAAAATGATAAAATGGGACATTGATGAAAGGGTAAAGAAAGAAGAATGAAATGAGAGACACAATGGTAAGCTTAGGTGAATAACAGGGTGAACCGATGAAATAAGACATCATTGTCATCAGGTAAACAACGAAGAATGAAATGAGAGACACAGCAGTAAGTTTAGATGAATAATGGTGAAATGATAAAAAACAGACATCAAGAAAAATGGCAGGAGTTATTTGGCTAATGAGACGATAAAACAGAAACAAAAGTGAATCGGACTTTGATGATTTTTTAAGTAATAAACTTGTTTTATGAACAATGACCCATTTTTAACCTGCACTACAGCCTTTGATAACTTTTAAGCCAAAATTACTGACCAAATGTAGGAACCATGCCAGTTGGTTTATTTTAATTTTTATTTTTTGTGGTTCATTTTGTGTGGTTTTTTTTCCTTAAATTCATTGTGGTGTTGATATTACATTTGTTTCTTAAACAGAAAAATATGTGTGCCTGGTGGGTGGTGGAGGGTGTCTGGTGGGTGGTGGAGGGTGTCTGGTGGGTGTCTGGTGGATGGTGGAGGGTGTCTGGTGGGTGGTGGAGAGTGTCAGATTATATTAAGAGGATAAAATAGATTACGGGTTTTCAGCAAGGAAAAAAAGATGGGAAGGTTGTGTTGTTATTATTATTCAAGATTGTGTTGTAGTTGTGTCAATATTGTTTCAGCTCTGTTTGTGTGAAAATGTATTATTTAGTGGTGGTGGCCGT
>NC_068983.1:5213235-5214716 GCF_001194135.2 Octopus bimaculoides | reverse complement strand
GGAGTGATGGTGGTGGTGATAATAATGATGGTATTGATAATGAGGATGAGGATGGTAGGAGGTAACAGTAGCAGTTGTGGTGATGATGATGATGATGATGATGGTGTTAACATTGATGATGGTGATGGTGATGTCTATAATATACCTGAGATGGTGATGATGATGATGATGATGATGGTGGTGGTGGTGGTGGTGGTGGTGGTGGTGGAGAGTGACAGTGGCAGTTGTAGCGATGATGATGGCACTGATGATGATGTTAATAACCGAGATGGTGACAAAGATAATGATAGTGGTGATGATGATGCTGCTGAAAGTCAGTGGTATCAGGTGGTGGCGTTGTGGTAATGACAAGGTGTATTTATACGGTAGCAACCTTAATTTAATTCAAAGCCCTCACCTATAATTTCTGAGAAACATCAATAACACAACACAATCATTATATCTCATCATATTCAGAAACATATGGACAAAATTATTCTCCGTTCCATTGTTCTCCCCCCACCACACACACACATGACCACCACTGCTGCCACCATCACCATGCCCCAACCAATTGTTTTCAATACAGTAATACGAACCATCAGATTTCCCCTGAGGGGAACATTGCCAATTCTTCAATACCAAACGCACACTGCATTGACCATTGTTAAAAGCAGCCGGCTTAGATATTCCATCGGCTAATAACTTTGATGCTATTCAAACACAAATTTGCTTTTTTACATTAATATTTATTTCTTAAAAAAGAAAAAACAGATAATTTTCAGATAGAGGAATAGTTTTATTCGTTTAAAATATTCTTTTGAAAATATTCTTTTGAAATTTTTTTTTTTTTTTTGTTTTACATTTCTGGTAATAATTATTTTTGTCTTCTTTTTGTTTTACATATCTGGTAATAATTAATTTTCTTTTTCTCGTAAATGTAAATAAATGACCACCTGGCCAGGTAAATAATTTTCTGCAGAGAAGATAAAATTTTGTAGATTGTAATAATAGTTTACCTGTATCCAGAATATATCATTATCTTTTGTAGAAACTTGTAAACCAAGGAATAATATTTAATTTTGTTTAGTTTCATTATTTTTATGTTTATTTTTTTCTTCATGCTAGCATGGGTTAAACCAGTGGTTCCCAACCATTTTTTGCCTATACACCCCTTTGATTCCCATTTTACTTAGGTGAGAGGACCCTCATAGTCAATCCATGTCTAAAAACTTTTATATTTTTTTATAATTAAGGCGCAGACATGGCTATATGCATAGGCACAGGTGTGGTTGAGTACATAAATACAGGGGTGGCTGTGTGGTAATAAGCTTGCTTCCCCACCACATGGTTCTCGGTTCAGTCCCACCGTGTGGCATCTTGGGCAAGTGTCTTCTACTATAGCCTCAGGCTGACCAAAGCCATATGAGTAGATTTGGTAGACGGAAACTGAAAGAAGCTTGTCCTGTGTGTGTGTGTGTGTGTCTGTGTTTGCCCCCCCC
>NC_068983.1:5211771-5212179 GCF_001194135.2 Octopus bimaculoides | reverse complement strand
TATATATATATATATCATCATCATCATCATCATCATCATCGTTTAACGTCCGCTTTCCATGCTAGCATGGGTTGGACGATTTGACTGAGGACTGGTGAAACCGGATGGCAACACCAGGCTCCAGTCTGATATATATATATATATATATATGTATATATATATATATACACATGCATACATATGTCACGATGATGATCATATTGACAACATATGCATGTATGTGTGTTGAGATTGCATGTGTATGTTTATAGACATGTGTGTGTGGAAGTATATGTACCTACATGTATATATTAAGTCTTATGTACAAACAGATATACACCTACAGATACACATATCCATAGGTATCCCTACACATCTACCTATATATATATATATATATATATATATATATATATACACACACACACA
>NC_068983.1:5206895-5211711 GCF_001194135.2 Octopus bimaculoides | reverse complement strand
ATATATACACACACACATATATATATATATATATATATATACGTGTCTGTGTGTATGTATTATTCTCCTGCGTCTGTGTACTAATATATATAATTCTCTTTGATGTGTTTTACCAAAGTCTGGTAATTAATGGTTACCATTATAGTGTCAGAATATTATGGCTGTCCTTTGTAAGGAACGTTCTGGCACTTCATCTTTGAGACAACACCATTATTACAACAACAAATTATATCATTCATCCTCTAACCCCCAACCTCCCCACCACCACCACCATGTATCTGGCAGCTACTACTACTACTACTACCACTATTACTATTACTACTACCTTAGTTCATTTAATGATATATTTCTCTCTCTCTCTCTCTCTCTGTCATCACTTTAATGGATATTACTTTTGAATTCCTACACTGGACAGGAATAACAGATTGTGTGCTTGTGTCTATGAGTATGTATGTGGGTTCGTGTATGTGTGTACATACATGCATGTGTGAATGTGTGTGTATGCATATATGTGTGTGCTTTATGTGTGCATGTATACGAGTGTAAGCGTATGTGAGTGTGCTTATGTGTGCAATCTATGCATGTGTATGCGCATGTATGTATATCTTTTATCTTTTACTTGTTTCAGTCGTTAGTCTGTGGCCATGCTGGGGCACCACCTTGAAGAATGTTTTTCCAAATGTATTGACTCCATGCCTTATATTTTTCATTTAAGTTTGGTATTTATTTTATCAATTTCTTTTGCTGAACCATTCAGTATGGGGATGTAAACACAACAACACTGGTTGTCAAGTGGTGGTGAGGGACAAACACACACACACGCACGCATTTAAAACAGGCTTCTTTCAGTTTCCATCTACCAAATCCATTTACAAGGTTTTGGTCAGCTTGAGGCTATCACAGAAGATACCTGTCCAAAATGTCACACAGTGGGACTGAACCCAGAACCATTTGGTTGGGAGGAAAGCTTCTTACCACACAGCCATGCCCATACCTTTTGTATGTGTGTAATTGTGTGCATGCATGCCCCTGTGTGTGTGTGTGTGTGTGTGTGTGTGTGTGTGTGCTTATGCATGTATGTGAGAGAGAGAGAGAGAGAGGAAACATGGTATGTCTGCTAATTCAGAGTCTATTTGGAAGGGAAGATAAACAGCAACCAGACAAAAGCAATGTGACTAATTATAAACAGCCACCTCCTACCCCATCACCATCTCCTCCTTCACATTCTTCCTCCATTACTGCCTTCCTTCATCACTTCTCTGTCACCTCTCCCTATCAGACACCATTGTTTTGGTGTGATTTCACTTCTTCAGTAACAGACTCCATTCAGTCCTTTGGAGCTAGATGGGAACAGCTGTTCCTATCTAAATAAATAACCAAACATGACAATTGCTGATGAGTTCAAAAGCTTGTCAAGCTGATATCAAATTATTGTGGATGTTGAAAACAGCAAAAATCAAAAGAACAATGTGTAAATCCTCTTTTAACATGTCTGCACAACAACAACAATGATGATGATGATGACAACAATGGCAAAGACGCATGCAAAATTGCACTTCAAAGCCAGTGTCTGATAGTTCAGTAACATCATTTGCAGTGATTGTGGTGTTTACATACATTATCTAAAGGGAGAAATATTTCATTGGGAAGTTTTTGTCTGTGTTCAAGTATAATAATGAAATTATAATAACGTCCTTTCACTTAGATTCATTGCCCCTTCATCAGTATGTAGAACCTATTGAGAATGAATGCACACATTTCTTTCTCAGGCAAACTTCAGTGAATTAAACACCATTTTACACTACATTCTCATGTGCAAGAAATTGCTTATAATTTTGCACGAAATAGTTTAACAACTTTTTTTTTATACAGTTAATCTTTTCTTTTATTTGTCTCAGTCATTTGACTGTGGCCATGCTGGAGCACCACCTTTAGTTATGACAAGCTTCTTTCAGTTTCCGTCTACCAAATCCACTCATAAGGCTTTGGTTGGCCTGAGGCTACAGTAGAAGACACTTACCGCAGGTGCCACGCAGTGGAACTGAACCTGGAACCATGTGGTTGGTAAGCAAGCTACTTACCACACACCCATTTCTGTGCCTATTCTTAATAATATTTAATAATAAAAATATAAAATGCTTCTAATGACTAGGAAGTTTCATCTGAATAAAATGGGAGTCAAAGGTGTCCATAGGCAAAAAATGGTTGAGGTCCATTGATTTAGTCAACAATGGATTATGGGCCTTGTTCAGAGTTTCAACTCTTGTATTCTTCAGTAGGGGGCAGGATTGTAGCAAGCAAGATTTGAATTTACATTCTGCACAGTTTGCCGAGTTCACTTTTCACACACATAGGTAAACAGATAGACAATTCCTTGCTCATCGAAGGTTTCAGAGCCATCAGCTACCGTCACCATGGTTTAGCCAGCCTGTGGAAGCTGTTGCTTTGAGTGTGGATGCTGTTGCATGCAGAAGGCTCTGAGGAGACACAGATGAGAGCTGGGCATCAGGTGAGGACCAAAGCGGATGAATTCAAAGAGCACCACTTGTTCCTGTCAGAGGTACTACCCCACCCAGACACCCCATAATCATGCTTTCTTCAGCTCTGTATCCTAAAAAATCATAAATAGGATGCCCCAACTGGCTCCTGTGCCAGTGGCATGTAAAAAGCACCATCCAAATGTGGCCAGTACTGCCTGACTAACTCCAGTGCTGGGAGCACCATTTGAACATGGCTGATGCCAGTACCCCCAGACTGGCTTTTGTGCCGGTGGCACGTAAAAAGCACCATCCAAACGTGGCTGATGCCAGTACCCCCAGACTGGCTTTTGTGCCGGTGGCATGTAAAAAGCACTCACTACACTCTCAGAATGGTTAGCATTAGGAAGGGCATCCAGCTGTAGAAAAATTTCCAGCTCAGATTGGGGCCCGGTGTGGCCTCCTGGCTTGCCAGCCCTCAGTCAAACCATCCAACCCATGCCAGCATAGAAAACAGATATTGAACGATGATGATGATGGTGACGGTGATGGTGATGATTTATTGTTTTCCAATTGGTTGTCTTTTTGTATTGATTAACCAAACAACATCCTTTCATACGGAAATAGATAGACAAGCTAAACCAAACAGTTTTATGCCCCTTCTCAGGAGTACAGTTATTCAATGGCTGCCTGTCAGTCATCACAAGGCTTCGATATATATGAATTGTTTATCACTGAAACTCTCCACCATTGAATTGTGGCACATAATTAGTGTTTGGAAGTGTTGTTTCCTGCTTTAATGGAATATCTATTTGAATGTCTCTGGAGAATATCAATAATAGATGGATGATGTTTATTTTGTGTACAACAGAAACCGAAAAAGAAAGAAAAGAAAGAAAACAGAAGCAAGTGGCAAAGATATGTATATATATAAAAAAAAACAGCCCTCGATGCTATTGTGATTTTAAATCTTTCTATCTGCAGGGCTGAATAATTACATTGAAACGAGAATATTTAACAGATTTGTTCTTTTTTTTTTTTATATTCGATCATCTTCCAGGGCAATGAGAAACATTCTATTTCAGTGAAATTCATTAGGTTTGGAGCAATATGGAAAGCTGGGTGGCTGGGTCAGTAAGCTTTTGACTTATCAGTGGTTCATAGTTCTTTTTTATCTTAAGGGAATAGCCTTAGATTTAATCTATTACACACACACACATGCACACATACACACACACATATAAGATTATACAATAGCATGAATCCATCTCAACCAATCTTATCAATCAGTTTCACATAGGATATTAAGTAATCGATTATCTAATAACTGTGCTCATCAGAGTTGGCAGAAATGGGTCTTTAATACTGTATAGTTTGATTAATACACCCACTCTATTGACATATATATGAGTGTATATTTTTTTCTTTCAGGAATTTTTAAACAACTATATGTGTGTGTATGATGTGTGTGTATGATGTGTGTGTATGTTTGTGCTTCCTTGGAAGCAGGTGAGTGTTGGTGACAGGAAAGGCGTTTGGCCATCGGAGAGAGACAACTGGTGGTTGTTATGGTACAGTGAAATAAGGTCCAGTTATATAAAGAGGTCAAGTTAATTATATCCCATTCTTATAACAAATGAACTGATGTTTTGTTTGGTTGTAAGAAATCGGTTTCTTTTATCAGATTAAGAAGGTTTGAATCATCTTTGTTAGGATTTGAACCTTGGAATTTATACCAAACTTAACTCTTGACATGCATGTGCCCTCCCCCCCCCACACACACACACACGTGCATACACAAAGAGATTATAACTCCAAATTTTAATTCAACAGCTTGTTCATTATCTTGTGTAATCTATCTCACACAGTATACCATCCATACACACACAGCTTTATAGAAGTACACCTGTATGTGCACACACACACATATACATACACCCCCATGCACACACACACATGCACACACACACATGCACACACACATACATTTTAGATAACATTTATACATTGTCATCGTGACCCTAGTGTCCACTTTTCTTTGCTTGCATGGGTCAGATGGAATTTGTTGTGACCAGTTTTCTATGGCCGGATGCCTTTCCTGTTGCCAACACTGACCTGCTGCCAAGTAAGGTAATATTTCCTTATGGTCAGACAGATTTTCACAGGAGACTACGAATGAACAATCTCATCTGTTTGATTATGGTTCTCATTTACAATCATCCTATGACGTGAAAGAAGGCAGTACGCATGCACCCACATACACACACTCTCTCTCTCTCTCTCTCTCTCTCTCTCTCTCTCTCTCTCTCTCTCTCTCTCTCTCTCTCTCTCTCTCTCTC
>NC_068983.1:5204758-5206646 GCF_001194135.2 Octopus bimaculoides | reverse complement strand
AAGATTTTGGTCAGCCCTTGGCATTGGTAGAAAGACATTCACCCCAGATGCCACACCGTGGGACTGAACCTGAAACCACATGATTTAGAGGAAATCAGGATTGGAATCAAAATGGAAATTGTAGTTGTGACTGATGCCAGTGCTGCCTGACTTGCTCCCCATGCCAGTGGCACATAAAAAGCACCCACTACACTCTCAGAGTGGTTGGCATTAGGAAGAGCATCCAGCTGTAGAAACCTTGCCAGATCAGATTGGAGCCTGGTGCAGCCTTCTGGCTTTCCAGTTCCCAGTCAAACCGTCCAACCCATGCCAGCATGGAAAACAGACATTAAACGATGATGATGTACAGCCATGCTTGTGCTTGTGTATACTATCAGATGTCGCTTATTCTTCTTATTCCATTTTATATCAATGCAACTAATTGATAATTTATTATTTTGAACAATTTCTTGTTTATTTTTGTTCCCTCTTGTGTTTTCTGATATAATCTGTCTGATGTAATTCTCATCTACTGCACATGAGACACCATGCGTAGCCTTTAAAGCATATTTTTTTTATTGCCAGCAAGCTCTCAGCATCTGTTAATCATATCAATAAAAAGCATCAAACTCTTAGAATTGATTTTTTATAGATCAATCACAACTATTCAACCTAATTCCATTTTATATTTTATATCTCCTTGATATGTATTGTCATCATCATCATCATCATGACCATATAATGTCCATCTTCTAGGCTGGCATGGGTAAGACAGTCTAGTAGGATCCAGTAAGCTGGAGAGCTGTACCAGGCTCTAATTCTTTGTTTTGGCATTGTTTCTAAGGCTGGATGCTTTCCCTAATGCCAACCACTTTACAGGGTCTACTTGGTGCATCTTATGTGGCACTAACACCACTGCTTTCTGCATGACACCATCACCAGTGCTCTTTATGTGGCACATCACTACTGTTTTTTACATAGCACCATCACCATTCCTCTTTATGTGGCACCATCCCCAGTACCTTTTGCATGGCAACAGCAATGCTTATGTGGCACATCACCATTGCTCTTTATGTGACACCATCACCTGTACTTCTTATGTGGCACATTACCATTGCTCTTTACGTGGAACCATTACCAGTTCTTTTTATATGGAACTGGCACTGATGATCGATTAAAATGATCCTCTGCTTTTCTACTTTTCAGTTTTTGTGTGTAAATGAATGTCTGACACACAATTGATGTGATTCATTTTCTATCTTCTGCAAAAAAAAAAAATAATGAACATTTGTCCATGTTGGGAGCTGATGAGGATTTGGTAACATGAAGGGCATCAAGCTATAGAAAAATTTCCTCAGTGAATTCCAGATGAGCCATTGGACATGGAAAAGGGGACAGAATATAGATGACATATATATACATGCAATACATGGAGGTGCAATGGCCCAGTGGTTAGGGCAGCAGACTTGTGGTCATAGGATCACGGTTTCGATTCCCAGACCGGGCGTTGTGAGTGTTTATTAAGCGAAAACATCTAAAGCTCCACGAGGCTCTGGCAGGGGATGGTGGCAAACCCTGCTGTACTCTTTCACCACAACTTTCTCTCACTCTTTCTTCCTGTTTCTGTTGTACCTGTATGTCGTACTCTATATGTCGTACTTTGTATGTCATACTCTGTATGTCGTACTCTGTATGTCTCATAATAATATTCCCAGCATGGTGGTGGTTGTGGTGGTGATGGTGGTAGTTGTAGTTGTGGTGGTGGTGGTGGTAGTTGTGGTGGTAGTTGTGGTGGTAGTTGTGGTTGTGGTGGTGAAGATGGTTGTGGTGGTGATGATGGTGGTGGTGGTGGTGGTGATGATGGTGATGGTGGTTGTGGTGGTGATGGTGGTGGTCGTGGTGGTGGTGG
>NC_068983.1:5191542-5201542 GCF_001194135.2 Octopus bimaculoides | reverse complement strand
TATTCTTGCATTGAAATCATTCTTGTGGTTCAGCAAGAGAGACTGATAATAAG
The DNA here is from genome assembly GCF_001194135.2 of Octopus bimaculoides. NCBI lineage: Eukaryota > Metazoa > Mollusca > Cephalopoda > Octopoda > Octopodidae > Octopus > Octopus bimaculoides. The sequence goes on along the minus strand of NC_068983.1, from coordinate 5,201,489 downwards.
TACCAGGCTTAAACCCACCCCCAACCCCAAAATAAAACAACAAGTACTGGGGTCAGTTCATTTGACTAAAAGTTCTTCAGGGTAGTGCCCCAGCATGGTCACAGTTTAATGACTGAAACAAGTAAAAGATAAAAAAATATTTTCATTAGGTGCAGGAGTGGCTGTGTGGTAAGAAGCTTGCTTCCCAACCACATGGTCCTGGGTTCAGTCCCACTGCGTGGCATCTTGGGCAAGTGTCTTCTACTATAGCCTCAGACAAATAGAACATTCCAACCAAAGCCTTATGAGTGGATTTGGTAGATGGAAACTGAAAGAAGCCTGTCGTATATATAAATATATATATATGTGCGTGTATGTTTGTACCCACCCGCCATTGCTTGACAACCAATGTTAGTGTGTTTATGTCCCCATCACTTAGCAGTTCGGCAGAAGAGACTGATAGAATAAGTACTAGGCTTACTAAGAATAAGTCCTGGGATCAATATTTTAGGACTAAAGGCAGTGCTCCAGCATGGCCACAGTCAAATGACTGAAACAAATAAAAGACTGAAAGAACTATCAAATGGTATTAGATCAGTCATGAATCTTAGGACTCAGAAGGCCAGAGCTGAACCAGGTTTCCATTGGGACTGAGATTGCAATATTCTCTCCACCCCTGGATAGGATGCCAGTCCATCGCAGGGTTAACTTCCCTGCTATTGTTGGAGTTCATTTACAGCTGAAGGGGACTGAAACAATGTAAGGTGAAGTGCTTTGCTCAAGGACACAATGCACTGCCCAATGAGGGATTTGAAACCACAATCTTACAACTGCTAGTGCAACACCCCTAACCACTTGGCCATGCACCATCACGTTATTAAACAAGAAAGATTTGAATTTTAATTGGAAAGGATCACTGAATCTCATACACTCACCCTAGAGACCACAAATTCCTTTTATTAAAACAAGAATTGGTTAAATTTATAGCAAGAAGAATTATTAATAAGCCTGGCACATTGGCCTTGGAACAAACAATTCATATTAATAAAACTTAGAAACCTAAAATTTTCTTTCTGTCAGATAACTCGTGAATACTTATCTTTTCTTTGCATTGATAATCTCAAAATCAAATTATTCAGCACAAATATTTTAGTGAAACTGGATTTTTAATCTGCCAACCATCAGTTGCTGTTTTATGAAGATAATTGAATACATACACACACACGTTTGTGTGTGTGTGTTTCTTTGCCTTGACATCATGTGATAGTTTTGTCACTGTTGTAAATAATTATAACAAGCAGTGTCATTCATTTCCCATATTCAATGAAAACATGTCTGGCCAAGGGGGAATATCAACTTGCTTAGAAGCAAGTAAGGATTGACAACAGAAAGGGCGCCAAGCTTTGGAAAATCTAATAAATTCCTCAATAAATTCCATCTCACCTATGCAAGTAGATTTAAATCCAGTGATGATGATGTGTTGTGCCTCATGGAGGCAAAGTGGATGAGTTCCTTTCGAATGTTGGGCCTCATGGAGGCAATGACCGACACCTTTGGCATTATGTTGTGCTTGAGAAGAAGACTCACCGAGCTGAGCAAAATTGCAGTCGTGGCAGATACCAGTGTCATGAAAATTGGCACCCATGGTGGTGGCATGTAAAAGCACCCCAGTGTTATGCAAATAGCATCCATGCCGGTGGCACATATAAACACCAATTACACTCTTGGAGTAGTTGGCATTAGGAAGGGCATCCAGCTGTAGAAACCATGCCAAATCAGACTGGACAATGGACATTAAATGATGATGATGATATATATATATATCTACACACACATGCACATACACACACATGTGCACACACACATGCACATACACACACACACTCACACACATGCACACACACACACACACACACACACACACACAAGGTCTGATCAAAAAGTATCAGGACTGGTACTATCAGAAAACTACAACATACATCAATTCAGCATTGAATCTCCCTCAAAGAAGTCCGCTCTTCTGAAGTCACACATTTTACCCAGCTTCCTTTCCATTGATGGAAACATTCCTGGAACTTCCTTTTTGGCATAGGAAGCAACTGCCTTGTCATGTTCTCCTAGTTTTTTTTGATGTCTTGAAATCTTGTTCCTTTCAAGTGGGGTTTGATTTTTGGAAAGAGAAAAGGGTCATAGCCAAAGCCCTTGTCCTCACTTATTAAGACCCTTTTCAAAGTTTCCATCTTTCTTGACACAAAGAGATCCTCACCAGCTGAAACCTGGAACTTCTTTTTGAGATGACCACACTCTATACACTTCACTTCCAAGCTCTGCTACAAACAACAGAGGTGAGCAAGAATGTTATAACACTGTGTGCATGTGAGACAGAGTTCAAGATCACTCTGTGCCAAGTGGCTTCACTCTGCGTGCTTTACCTTTGTTACCATAGTCGAGGGATTACAGTAGTAAACAAGAGATTATCTAATGGGATGGGGTGGGGTGGGTAATCATGTGTAGTTTTATTGATCTTGTGGTAAAGCTTATATAAATATACGCACACACACAAACTTACATATTATAAACACATACATATATACATCACATACATATACATATACACACATATTCCAGTTTCAAAAATCTGATTTCAAAAATGAAATTTAGTTATTGTTCTTAAACATGTATTGATAGAAAGATAAAACATGGCAACGCCTTTGCAATCATTCCTGTAAGATACAGCTAAACTTGCCATTTGTTCAGGGATATATTACCCGTTGTTCCCCACACACACACACACCTAGCCCATCTTCTGCTGCTTAATTCTGCCCCTTTTTCCCTTCTTTTTCTTTGTTTCCTTGGCGAGATAGTCATGGGTGGGTTTTTCCCTGTATAAATATTGGCTGATATTATCATATCAGGAATGAATATATTAGATCGACTCCAGTACGCAACTGGTACTTAATTTATCAACCCCAAAAGGATGAAAAGCAAAGTCAACCTTGGCAGAATTTGAACTCAGAACGTAAAGACAGATGAAATACTGCTAAGCATTTTGCCCGGTGTGCTACCGTTTCTGCCAGCTCGCCGCCTTAGAGTAAGATCTTAATGACAGTGGAATGAAATATGGTTCTCAGCAGAGATGAACTTATTTGTCATACGAAGTATCAGCTGCTAAAATCCAATCAAATATTGAACAGATTAAAAATCACTAATTATAATTACTGACAAGATAATTATCTTGCTCGTATACATTCTACAATAAAAAAAAAATCAATGCAACATCTCTGGGGTTTTTAGCTATTATTCTAATTAGATGTCGTAATTTCCAGATATTATTTTGGCAAATTTCTTCAATTTATAGCTTAAAGAGTCAGAAACAACAAAAAAAAATCTAATGTCTATTACAAATAATGATGTTTTTTTAAAAATTATTGGTGTCATGTTAAAAGCACTGGTTCCGCATAGAAAGCACTGGTGCCACATAAAAAGTGCTGGTGTCACATAAAAAGTGCTGGTGTCACATAAAATGTACTGGTGCTGGTACCACATAGGAACACCGGTACCGGTGATACACGAGAAGCACCCAGTACACTCTGTAAAGTGGTTGTCATTAGGAAGGGCATCCAGCAGTAGAAACTATGCCAAAACAGACAATGGAACCTGGTGTAGGGCCTTGCTTTGCCAGCTCCTTGTCAAACCATCCAACCCATGCCAGCATGGAAAACGGATGTTAAATGATGATGATGCTGATGATGATGACGACAACGATTGTAATTTGTGGACAAAAATGTTTTAGGTTTCTATTAAGTCAGCCATTGGTTTACTGCTCTTCTGATGGTGAGATTAACTTGTAGAGGATGGCATGTCTGGCTACACTCAGAAACTTATGTTGCTTCTTCATAAGGCAATCAGCAATTCCCAAAGAGAGATGCAAAGTTTTATGAGATTCTTTTCTGTAATAGAACTTTTGCATACGCACATGTGTGTGTGAGATTGTGTGTGTGTGTGTGTGTGTGAACGTGCAATCCTTTACTTGTCAAAAGAAGTCACCATCATCATTTAACATCCGTTTTCCATGCTGGCATGGGTTGGACGGTTTGACTGGGGGACTGCCAAGGTCAGGAGCCGCAGCAGGTTCCATTTTTTGATTTGACTTGGTCTCCACTACTGGATGCCCTTCCTAATGCCAACCGCTTTACAGAGTGTACAGGGTGCCATGTAAAAGGCATCCTGTACACTCTGTGCTTTTTATGTGGCATCAGCACAGGAGTTACAAATTGGCAGAGTCAGTATGGTGCCTCACAGTATTTATTCCAATTCTCTGTTCTGAGTTCAAATCTTACTGAAGTCAACTTTGTCTTTCCTCCTTTCAGGGTCAATAAAGAAATTATCAATCCAGGGTTATGGATTGGTGAACTGTAAGAGTGTTGGACTGGATACCTAGATACCTTGTAGTATGTATGTTCTAGCCATGGCCTCCACTGAAATTTCACAGTCTACCATTTAGCATGGTGCATGTAACATGGAGCCACATAAAAAGCTCCCATACTGGTGCCACATATAAAGTCCCTGAACTGGTGCCACATATGAAGTCCTGGTGCTGGTGCCATGTGAAAAGCACCCAGTACACTGAAAAGCAGTTAGCATTAGGAAGGGCATCAAGCCGTAGAAACCTTGCGAAAGCAGACAAACTGAGCCTGGTGCAGCCCCCTGGCCTGCGAACTCCTGTCAAATCATCCAACTCATGCCAGCTTGGAAAAAAAAACAGACATTAAATGATGATGATGATGATGATGATGCCATCATCATCATCATCATCATCATCATCATCCCAGTTTAACACCACCACCCACTGCCACCTTGAGTGTCTTTAGTGACGGAATCTTTTCTGTTACCTTCAGACTTGGTCTCTGGTTTGAGGATACCTCCATCTCTCCCTCCCTCCCGCCAGTCTCAGATTTCCTGTAAAAGGTCATGGGTACTGCCCCTCCACTTCTTGATTAGGGCCCTCGCTCACAGGTACTGACCAGGTCATCTGTAAAGGCAGAGAAGAGAAGGAAACAAAGTATTGATCTTTGCTGGACTGAGACATTGATATGTGATGGGGTCAGAGTGTTGACCTCAAAAAGGTGACCTCAACAGATTTTCAATTAACCCTTTAGCATTTAGATTGCTCTGTTAAATGTAATGCTAATTCATTTTGAATTAATCATGCATTATCTTGTAGCTTCGAGATTACAGTGATGTAATTGTTTATTTTTAGAATGTCATTGTAGAGTAAGTGTGAGAGGCCAGATTTAACCAGTTTGAACATTAAATTTGGGCCGGTTATGACCTGTTTAAATGCTAAATGGTTAAAGTAACTTTGAAGACTTCTTAGTTGTTTGAGTGTTTCTTTAGATTCCAGCCTGTTGCAGTGTCTGTTGGGCTAAACTCATGTCTATAGCAATGACACATTTCCTGTTGTATGTCAAGGTAGTTGTTCAATGTCCAGGAGAGGTTTGCCGTGAGATCTGTTGTGCGTAGATTTGGTTAAAACCTGAATTGTCTTGTAGACATAAATTAGTTCTTGGATTATTGATTCTGATACTTTGAGATTGATGCTGAGCAGTGGTTCTAAGAATACAAGTCACCCGTGAATAATTTTATGGTAAATCATGACCTGAAGAATTTTCTGAAAAACACTGGCATCAAAGGAATGTAAATTTGGAAAAATAGTCAAAGAGTTTCCTTTCTACCGTGGAATTTACAACAAAAAAAGTGAAGAAGTTTCTTAACTTTCACTTCATGTGTCCTAGCTGTGTCTTGCAAGAATAATTGCAAAGGCGTTGCCATGTTTTATCTTTCTATCGATATATGTTTAAGAACAATACTAAATTTCATTTTTGAAATCAGATTTTTGAAACTGGAATATGTGTGTGTATGTATATGTATGTGATGTATGTGTGTGTAATATGTAAGATTGTGTGTGTGTATATATTTATATAAGCTTTACCACAAGATCAATAAAACTACACATGATTACCCCCCCCCCACTCCATCCCATTAGATAATCTCTTATTAACTACCATAATCCCTCGACTATTGCGGATGTTACATTCCAAAACCTCCCACAGAAATAATTAAAATCTAAAAACAATATAAACACCTATCAGCCTCAGAAACCCGTGACATACTGAGAAGTCCGTGATATAAATTAATGGCTGAGTAGTAAGTAGCTTGCTTACCAGCCACATGGTTCTGGGTTCAGTCCCACTGCATGGCACCTTGGGCATGTGTTTTCTACTATAGCCTCGGGCTGACCAAACCTTCATGAGTGGATTTGGTAGATGGAAACTGAAAGAAGCCTGTCATTTATATATATATATATATATATATATATATAATATATATACACAAATATATTGATAGAAAGGACAGCAAAAGAAAGAAAGAGACTTCAATATTATGCAAATAGAGGAATTTATCTGTAAAAATATGTGACACTTATTTGGTAGCCATGATAAAACCCCAAGTTTCGGATGCCGGGGTATGTATATGTTTGTCCCCCCCAACATCTCTTGACAACCAATGCTGGTGTTTACGTCCCCGTCACTTAGCAGTTTGGCAATAGACACTGATAGAATAAGTACTAGGCTTACAAAGAGTAAGTCCTGGAGTTGATTTGCTTGTCTAAAGGCGGTGCTCCAGCATGGCTGCAGTCAAATGACTGAAACAAACAACAGAATATATTATTCAGAAAAATCCGCGATGTACTGAATACGCGATAGGTGAACCACGGTACGGCGAGGGATTACTGTATTATCATACTTATCCTTTAGATTATTAACCATTGCATTAACTTTCTAATCTCCTTAACCTTATTCTTAATTTCTGTTTACTTTAATTCAGATCAACATCAGTTTAGGCTTTTTAATCATTTATTACTATTAATACTAAACCTGACACATTTCAAATATGGCAAAAAGCTGTGTGGTAAGAAGTTTACTTCCTAACCGCTTGGTTTCAGGTTCAATACCACTGCATGGCACCTTGGGCAAATGTCTTCTACTATAGCCTCTGGCTGACCAAAGCCTTGTGAGTGGATCTGGTAGAAGAAAACTGAAAGAGTATATATATATGTATGCGTGTGTGTGTGTGTTTGTATTTATCTGCACCATTACTTGTGACTTAGTGGTTCATAAAAAGAAACTGATAGAATAAGTATCAAGCTTGAAAAATAATAAGCACTGGTATCAATCTGTTTGACTAAAATTCCTCATGGTGGTGGTGCCCCAGCATGGCCACAGACTGAAGCTAGTAAAAAGACAAAAACCAGCACATTAATAGTATTGATGTATCAGGTTGTTAAGAATGAAATGTCAGATTTTCTTATGCACCAAGTTTGACAGTTGTCAACTCTAATGTTTTATTCTGACAATTCTTTGTTTTACAACATTGAAGAGTTACATCATCACTTTTCGAAATGCAATTCATGGTGTCTGATTCTATTGTGAGTTTTCCCTTGTTAATCAGTTTTTGTGAACCCATGGATAGATAAAGAAATTCATGTTGTTTATGAATATGAGTTCTGTTGTGGAACCAATGCATCCCAGACAGCTTGAAACATCAACGAGCTGTTTGAAGAAATGGCAAATGAACGCACTGTATGTCGATGGTTTGAGAAGTTCTGGTCTGGTGACTTTACTCTTGAAAATCAGCCCCTTGGTAGACCTGAGACCAAGGTGGATAATGATGAGCTGGAAACCGTAGTGGATACATCTCAAACTATGTGTGAGTTAGCAACAAGGTTTGATGTTTCGATTCCAACTGTATTTTTTCAAAGCTATAATGGAAGTAACAACATCTGATTGTGTGGTCAATCAAGCAATATAATATGCATACATATATACATGTATATATTCATACACATGCACACACACATATATGCATGTACATACACACATATGAAATACTTTATGTACAAATGGCATGTATTAGAAGTATTTAATGTAAATAGCCTGCAGTATATGTCTTCTTATTCTTTCTACATACAAAAAAAGGGGAGATCACTTAGACATGTTTCATGGCTAGTTGACCACTCTTCAGAAGATAAGCAGCACCCTTCACTCTTCTCCCCACAAAGCCAACTTGATAGCAGTCACTATTTAAATCAGACATAAACCAAGATCCAGGTAGAATAATGAGACTAATTTGCATATAATGTGGATTAGGTTGCCAGCACGACTAAATGATTCTCCGAATATTTCAGGCATAAGCATCATGTATTATTAAATAAGGAAAATTTGATGTAATTATCCTACTGTCAGTAACACTTATGTTGTGGGAAATAAGCAAATGTGAATACATCTTATTCTCCTCACATTTGCTTCTTTTTCTCTTCACTGCAAGCCTTATAATCTGCAACTTATATTGAATTTATCTAATATATACTGTAATATGTTATAAATGTATATCAGTGACACTTGATATTTCTAGTATACGCTAGCGTGATATCCTATAAATACATCACTGTCATTCGATAATTCATCACAGCCAATTTATTTCTTTAACAATGTATTTTATTTGATTAGAAAAAAGATAACAGAGTTAGTGACTTAGAAATCGGTTGCAATAATGTGAATAACTGTCAAATATAATTTCTCATTTTCTCTCAGTGCATCTCTGTTCTCCACGGTACCTATGTACATGTATACCTATATCATCATCATTGTCATCATCGTTTAATATCCGCTTTCCAAGCTGGTATGGGTTGATCAGTTTGACTGAGGGCTGGCAAGCCAGAAGGCTGCACCAAGCTCTACAGCTGGATGCCCTTCTTAACGCCAACCACTCCAAGAGTGTAGCAGGTGCTTTTTACATGCCACCAGTACAGGAGCTAGTCAGGAAGTCCTGGCATCGGCCACATTCTGATGGTGCCTTTTACGTGCCACCAGCATGGGAGCCAGTTGGAGGGTACTGGCATCGATCATGTTCAGATGGTACTTTTTATGTGCCACCAGCAAGACTCTTTAAGGCGGTGCCCCAGCATGGTCGCAGACTGAAACAAGTAAAAGATAAAAGATAGTTGTGATGTCCCAGTCTGCTTGATCTCCACAATGCATTTGACTCCAAGTTACACTCTCAGTAAATATTCAGTTGTTATTCATCATCATCATCATTGTTTAACGTCCGCTTTCCATGCTGGCATGGGTTGGACGGTTTGACAGAAGGCAGGTAAGCCAGAGGTTGCACCAGGCTCCAATCTGATCTGGCAAGATTTCTACAGCTAGATGCCCTTCCTAACGCCAACCACTCCATGAGTGTAGTGGGTGCTTTTCACGTGCCACCGGCATGGGAGCCAGTCAGGTGGCACTGGCACCAACCATTCTCAACCACCCAAGGTGTGTGTGTCTTTTATCAATTATTTGTTTCAGTCATTAGACTATGCCCATGCTGGAGCACCACATTGAAAAATTTTAGTTGAATGAATTGACTGCAGTGCTTATATATATGTATATATGACAAGCTTCTTTCAGTTTCCATCTACCAAATCCACCAACAAGGCTTTGGTCAGGCTGAGGCTATAGTAGAAGACACTTGCCCAAAGTGTCACTCTGTGGGACTGAACCCAGAACCATGTGGTTGGGAAGCGAACTTCTTGCCACACATTCACACCTGCATCTATGTTGAGAGAGAATGAGTAATTCTTGTTAACAGTAACATTGTCGTAACCTATTTTTGAATTACTAACTCGGTTATCTTTTTTCTAATCAAATAAAATACATTGTTAAAGAAATAAACTGACTGTGATGAATTATCGAATGACAATGGTGTATTTATAGGATATCACCATATGATATATGAGAAATATCAAATGGGACTGATATATATATTTAAAAATTACAGTATCTTATACTAGAAATCTACATTATATTTATATTTGTATACATTATATATATATATATATATATATATATATATATACATAT
>NC_068983.1:5185896-5191045 GCF_001194135.2 Octopus bimaculoides | reverse complement strand
TATATATATATATATGTATATATATATATATATGTATATATATATATATATGTATATGTATATGTATCATCATCATCATCATCATTTAACGTCCGTTTTCCATGCTGGCATGGGTTGGATGGTTTGACTGCGGAGTGGCAAGCCAGGAGGCTGGACCAGGTTTCAATCTGATCTGGCAGTGTTTCTGCAGCTGCATGCCCTTCCTAATGCTGACCACTCCGAGAGTGTATTGGGTGCTTTATATGTGCCACCAGCACAGAAGCCAGTCAGGTGGCACTGGAATCGGCCATGCTTGAATGGAGCTTCTTACGTGCTACCGGCAAATGGTGCTTTATATGTGCCACTGGTATGGGTGCTAGTCAGGCGGCACTGGCATTGGCCACAGCTAGTATTTCACTTGGCTTAGTAGGTCTTCTCAAGCAAAGCATATTGCCCAGCGATTGAAAGGATACTTTTAAACGGGCTGGTTCTGCAACATTGACATCGGCCACAACTACTTGGCTTGCCAAATCTTCTCAAGCACAGCATATCTCAAAAAGGTCTCAGTCGCTTGCTATTGCCTCTGTGAGGTCTAACGTTTGAAAGTCATCCCATGTCTTCCTAGGTCTACCTCTTCCACAGTTTTCCTCCACTTCTTCACACAGCTGTCCTCATCCATATGCAACACATGACCATAGCAGCACAGACGGCTCTCTTGCACACCACAAATATATATATACATGCATACATACATATATTTTGTGGTGTGCAAGAGAGCCGTCTGTGCTGCTATGGTCACGTGTTGCATATAGATGAGGACAGCTGTATGTCTGTGTGTGCATGTCTGTGTATCTGTGTGTGTGTGTGTGTGTGTGTGTGTGTGTGTGTGTGTGTGTGTGTTTGTCCCCTACCACTGCTTGACTGCTTGGCAACCAGTGTTGATATGTTTATGTCCCCGTAATCTAGCAGTCTGGTAAAAGAGACTGATAGAATAAATACCAGGCTTAAAAAGAAAATAGGTACTAGGGTCAATTGATTCCATTAAAACTCTTCAAGGTGATGCCCCAGCATGGCCACAGTCTAATAACTGAAACAAGAAAAAGAACAAAGAAGAAAATAGACAACATCAAATTGTCTGTTGCTGTTGTAAAGAATTTTTCAGATGGAAGTTTCTGTCTTTGGCAGACAAAAATACAAAGAACAGAAGGTCTTTATTCTTGAGATATATGTGAGAATTATTCTGGTGTGACGTCCAAGAATAGCTTTTAACAACACAAAAGTTAGAGATGGGGAAGGCAATATTTCTTTAAAAGAAAGGCGGCAAGCTGGTAGAAACATAAGCATGATGGGCAAAATGCTTAGCGGTGTGTTGTCTGTCTTTATGTTCTGAGTTCAAATTCCGACGAGGTCGACTTTGCCTTTCATCCTTTTGGGGTTGATAAAATGAGTACCAGTTGTGTACTGGAGTCAATCTAATCGACTGGCCCCCTCTGCAAAAATTTTGGGCCTTGTGCGTAGAGCAGAAAAGAATATTTCTTTAAAAGAAACAGAAATATATTTACTGCCATGTCATTTTAGTAATTCTTGGGGAGACGATGAATGTCTTCAGTTTGTGTTGGGTAGTCTTGTGGCATTTAGGGCACCTGGGTGAAACCTTGTGTAACAGGGTATCTATTGAAATATATATAAGGCATCTGATGGAAACGTTGGTGAAACATATAGGGTAGATGAGTGAAATACCTAAGTGTTACTGCTAAAATATATTTAAGGTACCTTTGAAATCCTTGTTGAAACATACAGGGTACTTGATGAAATATATAGGGTACCTAGAAAGTTCTTTCATGAAACGTATGGGGTACCTGAGTGAAATACATAGGGTATCTGACAAAATATATGGGGTGTCTTTTGAATATCTGATAAAACTCTAAGTGAAAACACAAGGGGTATCAAATGAGACCCTTAATGAATCATATAGGATACCTGATGAAACCTTTAGTGAAAAATCAGAGGGTATCTGATGAAATTTTTCATGAAAAATATGGGGTACTTGCTGAAACTTTTAGGGCTGATCCACAAACAGAACTGGAGAAAAATTTAGCTAAATCACTAAAGTCTGTCAACTGAGACAAGTTTAAAGGGCCCCATTAGTAACTTTGATCAGATTTGAACACAGGACCTTAGGATTTCGAGGTGTGAGTTGTTGTTCTAAATGTGTTAATACTTGTTGAATAATGTAAAAATAATGAGACAGACAAATGTAAATTCTGCTAAAATAGAAATCACCAAAAATCATTTTTTTGTTGTAAAAATATCCACAATGGAATGAATGAAAGCTTTGAGTCTGGTGTAATGGAGAGAAAGAGTCTATTTAATTTTTATGGTTCTGCTGAATAAAGCTTGTTATTTCATCCAGTTTATTCAGGAAAAAATATGCGACTAAAAGGAGAAGGAAAAAAAAAAACAAATATAGATTTATAGAGTTTATTAGTTTCAGGAATACCAACGTACATTAACATTTAGAATAGAAATAATTCTTTGTTCAATGTTAACTTCTGGATGTTACAAAATTTCATATTTAAAAAAATATATAAATATATATATGCATGTATGTATGTATGTATGTATGTATGTATGTATGTATGTATGTATGTATATATATAAAAGATAAAAAAAGATATACAGGTGCAAGCATGGCTCTGTGGTAAGAAGCTTGCTTCACATCTGTATGGTTCTGGGTTCAATTCAACTGCATAGAACCTTGGCTTAAGTGTCTTCTAAAATCTCCCCCTGGGCCAGCCAAAGCCTTGTGGGTAGATTTGGTAGATGGAAACTAACAGAAACCAGTTGTAATATATATACCTGTTTCAGTCATTTGACTGCAGCCATGCTGGAGCACTACCTTTAGTCAAACAAATCAACCCCAGGACTTATTCTTTGTAAGCCTAATACTTATTCTATCAGGCCCTTTTGCCGAACTGCTAAGTTACGGGGACATAAACACACCAACATTAGCTGTTGTGTTAACAACAAACAAGGCCCCACTGCACCAGGCTCCAGTCTGATCTGGCAATGTTTCTACAGCTGGATGCCCTTCCTAACGCCAACCACTCTGAGAGTGTAGTGGGTGCTTTTTACATGCCACTGGCACAGGAGCCAGTCAGGCAACACCAAATCCATTCACAAAGCTTTGGTTGGCCCAAGGCTATAGTAGAAGACACTTGCCCAAGGTGACATGCAGTGATATTGAACCCAGAACCATGTGGTTGAGAAGCAAGCTTCTTCCCTCAGTCACTCTTTCATTTGTTTTTTTTTTTCCTTAAATCCATTGATTTGTGAAGTTATTGGAGCATTTAACCCTTCTGATACTGACCATTTGAAACTGTCCCTGGGAGACAAAAAATGATCAAGAAATAGACCGATGAACATGTAAAATGTCACGAAGCAGAAATATAATATGACACATGATAGTTATGTCTTTATTTCAAGACAATAGCTTTGTGTGTGGAGAATGTTCAGGTGTAACAAGGTGCCCTATTTAGGTGGACGAGTTCTGCAAAGGAATGGTTGAGTTAATAATGAATGTGATATCACAAGTGGGATGGTTTTTAAAGAGAATAGGAAAAGTAGGTATAAGTGCAAGCATGGCCATGTGGTAAGAAGTTTGCTTCTCAACCACATGGTTCTTGGTTCAGTCCCACTGCATGGCACCTTGGGAAAGTGTCTTCTACTGTAGCCACAGGTCAGCCAAAGTCTGAATGGATTTGGTAGACAGAAACTGAAAGAAGCCTGTTGTTTATTTATATATGTGTGTGTGTGTGTGTGTGTATTCATGCTTGTGTACCCGATGATGCCAAAGGTTCCGGTTGATCCAATCAATGGAACACTCTGCTTGAGAAATTAATGTGCAAGTGGCTGAGTACACCACAGACATGTGTACCCTTGATGTACAGAATGTGACAAGGTTGGCCCACTAGTGTAGCTAGTGGTGGAGGGGGCAGTAGGGGCGGTCTGCCCCAGGCAGCCCTTTTAAAGGGGCACTGCTTTTGGGGCTACTGTAGGCGATGTGTGTTTTTTGTGGGGTTTGGGACAGCAAACGAAAGGGCCGTCTCAGGCGGCACACACTCTAGCTACGCTAGTGGGTTGACCCCTTTGAATTACAGGTACAACTCATTTTTGCCAGCTGAGTGGATTAGAGCAATGTAAAATAAAGTGTCTTGCTCAAGGATCAAGGACACAATGTACCACCAGATACTGAACTCACGACCTTATGACTGCGAGTCAAATGCCCTAACCACTAAGCCACATAGCCTCACAAATAAATATACGCATGCACGTAGATGCACATACATATATATATACACATGCATATATACATGTGCATATATACACATACACAAATATATATGTACATATATACACATACACATATAGACATGTACTTATATATATATGCACATATCTGTACATATATATATACACATATACATATATACACATACACATATATACACGTACACATATATACACATACACATAAATACACGTACACATATATGCAGGTACATACATACACATACACATATATACACGTACATATATTCACATACACATATAGACATGTACATATATACACATACACATTACAAGCTTTTTCACTTTCCTTCTACCCAATCCACTCGAAGCTTTTGTTGAGCCAGGGCTATAATAGAAGACACTTGTCCAAGGTGCCATGCAGTGGGATTGAACCTGGAATCATGTGGTTGGGGTGCAAACTTCTCAACCACATAACCATGACAAATTTTATAATAATTTTTCATATCACCTTAGATATAACATTTTCCTCTTTGTTTTTGTTTTTTTGTTATTTTTAATATTTGAGAAATAGATGGCTGTAAATAAAAGATAAAATTTTAAAGTAAATAAAATTTTAAACAGAAAGTGTATTAAATTTATCATAAAAATGCAAAACTTGGACTAAATTTGAATAATCTAAAATATTTGATTTTCACAGATACCAACAGTAAAATTAAGATTATTTGAATTTCCAGCCAACTCCTTTTAAATCAACAAAGATAATTATCTCACATTTGCTGCTGACACTAATGAATATAAATAATTAATTATCAAATACAAAAGTCTTATGTGGGACTATTTCACTGTTGCATTCAAT